>NC_050576.1:150533995-150837606 GCF_011100635.1 Trichosurus vulpecula | reverse complement strand
TGATCACAAGACCTATCCATGGGACTTGAGATCTCAGACTCATAGATTTAGAGACGGAAAGGAACTTAATAGGTCAACTAGTCCAACTTCTTCATTTGGTAAATGACAAAACTGAGGCCCAGAGAAGGTTAAGTGATCTATCCAAGGTTACTCAGACGTAAGTGGCTGAGCCAGGATTTGAACTTGGGTCCTCTGACTCAAAAGCTCATGTTTTCCCCACTATACTATAATCTTCTCTAGGTGCATCATCCAAAAAGCATGGAGTAAGATGATAATAAGACCCAAGCTTTAAACAAGATCCAAGAGTTTATACAGTAAAGTACTCCCCAGTGGCTGATCCATGAATAATCAGTGATACTATTACTGTTCAAACCTCTACGGAAGAGACAACCTCATTCTATGCTCCCAAGCACATGCTCCCATGGGTACACACATACACATACACATACACACACACACACACACACACACACACACACACACACAGTGAAAATACCCTAGCTACAGTGCCTTGCACAGAGTAGATGTGTAATAAACATTCACTGAATTAAATTTGCTGAATTTGCTTCCTGGATCAGCTTTGAACTGAGGCTGGCAGAGCAACTCTGCCTTTCACTGGTCTCCAACTTCTAGGACTGCACAAAGGAAGGGTTACTGAAGGTAAGAGGATAGACTTAAGTAAACAGGCCTCAAGTCCTAGGTTTTTTTGTTTGTTTAGTTTAAAAAACAATAGAGACCTTGCGTTTGATCATGCCCAAGTTAAGGCCTCATTACAAGGCAGGCAGCTGCATCCTGAAGCTCCCGAGTAGGACAAAGACTCTGTAAGGCAATGAACCAGGGAATTCAGGGAAGGCTTGCTCCTTCTATCCAGGGAGCAGTTACAGCCCACATCCACTCTGCAGGGGTTTCGCTTGTCCTACCTGTGCTACATCTCAGCCTTGTCTGTCTTGAGTTAAAAGAGAGAAACTTTCAAATCAATAGCAGAGGGTGAGGGTCAGGAGGGCTGCCTTTCAGAATTCTGTGGAAAGCCCTTGGGGTTAAGCACCTTTAGTCTTCCCTGAGATGGTTCTCCGTAAATTTTGCATAATATACACCAGTATTCCAAATTCACCCTTGGGGCCTCAGAAGCAATTTTAAACATGGTAGGCAAGTTGGACTGCAGTTAAAACATCATCATTTATAATCATAGAATCTAAAGCATGGAAGACACTGTAGGGATTATCTAGTGTAATCCTCTCATTTTACAAATAAGGAGAGTGAAGCTCAGAAATGTAAAGTAATCTGCCTATATCATCGCTAGGATAGGAACTCGAGTCTCCTGATTCTAAGAGCACTGTATCCTTTCTACCAACCTGTGCTGCTCCTCTGATACACACCTCTAACTTGTGGGCCCTGCCTTTAGAGCAGGTGTTCTACTCTTCACATCTTGGAAGCCCTGGTATCTTACTGAGGGGAGGAGAGGTACGGAGAAGAGAGGTGGGCTGTAAACGAGATAAGGAGCTGGGCTGAATGGGTGGCATGGGTCCTTGGAGGTGAGCCATATTCCCCTTCCTGGTGGAAATTCTAGAAAATATGGTAATTTCCATTGGCTTAGGAATCTATCAAGCAAACCCTTCAAGGATATCTGCCTGAAATCAATCGACAAACATTTATGATCTGTGTGAGGCTCTGAGAATATAAAAACAAAAATCTCTGCTTTCAAAGAGCCTTGGGGAATCCATTATTTTAAGAGAAAGGAATGTACAAGTCCTCTCCAGTGGTTCTGTTCTTCCTTGCCACTTCTTCCTACAGAAAGGCTATCAACATTCTTTATTTTTATTTTTTTGGAGGAGGGAAGGCAGGGCAATTGGGGTTAAGTGACTTGCCCAAGGTCACACAGCTAGTAAGTATGTCAAGTGTCTGAGGCCAGATTTGAACTCAGGTCCTCCTGACTACAGGGCTGGTGCTCTACTCACTGCGTCACCTAGCTGCCCTTATCAACATTCTTTAAAAGAATCCTTAAGGACCTTTCACCAACTGACATGAAATTAGAAGCCAAAGGAAGCGTCTTATGCCACAATCACATCTTAATGATGGTGGATGAATGCCAGAATTTCCCTGTCAATGCTTATCTTCTTGACCAAAAAAAAAAGGGGGGGGGGGCGGAGTTCCCTTACTTACAAAAACAATAATTACAGGATGGATTTTACAAGAGACCTTAGGGACCATGAGTCCAAAGCACTCAACTTTTTAGATGAGGAAAGTTAGGAACAGAAGAGGAAGTGAGTTTTACAAGGTCATCTGGCATTAGAACCCTGGTCTTGAGTCTCATTCTAATACCCTTTCACTCTAATCTGCACAGGCTCCCTAAAGAAACAACACCACACACAAATTTTCCCCTCTGGGGCTAAAATACCCTAGAGCTCATCTAGACAACATAAGAGCTTGATTCTAAGAAAGGTACAGAAACACTCTGTGGCATTGAAAAAAAAAGCAGCGATCTTTGGGCCAGTTTAGTCTTTACCTTCAAATGCCCGTGCAGCATCCACAAGGTTGGACCAATCTAACCCTGTGGCAGTGTCTGGGAGGGGCATCAGACCTGGATCAGTGAATTTGGACTTATCCGATAAGGACCCATCGGAGAGCCAGAACTCATCTAAACAAAAAACAAAACCACAGTGTCAGTGATATCACAGAGAACTCTCTACAATATCATCCCCTTGGGAAATTCACCTGCAATGGCTCCTTTTCTTCCCCCTTAAAAGACATCTCCCTACCCTCATTTAAAAAAAAAATACAAAAATGTAAGTTGCTGATTACCCTAAGACACATACAGCTAAAAATAGCCTGAAAAAAGTTGGGGAAAAGCAGAAAACTGAAGGTTAACTAATTCAAGTGAAGTCACAGAAGAAATTACAGCAGAAAGGGAGTTAGCATTTAAACTATGTACAGCATCGACACTGAGCAATGATGTTTTCCCTTGGAATCATTTTCCTCTGAATGTGACCAAGCCCAACTACAGACATCAAGATTCTAGTACCATTTTCTTTCTTTTTCTATCTAGTGCTTTTAACATATAAAAAGCCTGGAAGGAAACATCTTCCAACGCTGATGACTTGAAAAAGCCTTATAGTAGAATCCATAGGTCTAAGATGGAGATTTGAACAATTTTTTCTTCTGCATTGAACCATGTTAATTTCACTTAATCATGTAAACATTTACTTGTTAATTCATTTGTTCATGTTAGTATGGATGGTAAGAGGACAATTTTATTGCTGAATTACATACAAAAGAGAGACGGAAAGTTATTTACTATATACAAAACCTGTGGTTTACTATGCTTTCCTCCATTTGTCCTGAATCAAGTGGCTCGACAATAACCAGTCATACCAGAAACACCTCCTACGTATAATACTTAATGATTTATCATTCTTCCTCTGTAGGAGTTGCAATTTCTTTAAAAATGATTCCACTGCTTTGTTTTTTTATTACTCACAAAGCTGAGTTGTATTTTTTTGAAGCATTCTTTGGGTATTTCCCAGCAAACTTTGGAAGGCCTTCAACTGGACTTTCTTTTGCCTCATAATTTCCATGCCCACCCAAATGAGTTACATGCAGATACCTGTGAATACATCTGACTAATTAGACCACTCAAAATAATGACCACCTGGCTGACTGAGCTTGCAATTAAGGAAACTCAGGGCATAATTAACAAACTACACCTGTAATTTCTGTACCCACAATTTTTGGGTAGATGAGAAATTCTGGCATCCGAACCAAGCTCGAGCATTTGGAAAATTGCCCTTATAAGAGCTTTATTAAAAGAGCAGTGAACCTTTGGAAATGAGCTTTGATGTCGTTTGTGTAAGGAGAGGCTGTTTGGGGCTAAAATTAACTTTTATCCTCATTCAAAAGTCATAGGCTCAGGCTTTCCTGACCTCTATCACATTTGTATCTAAAAGAACTGTCAAAGGGTAGCTGTTAAACTATTCACAACACGCTACCTTGCTAATCATCTTATTAACTTACTTATTTCTGCCCTTGCTCCACTGGCCCCCATTTGGAGAGGAATAACAAAGATAATATTTTTCTAGTGTGACCCTCCCTTCTCAGTTTTTTCTGCTTTGAATAAACAACCAATGCTCCGAGCAGAAGCTTCTAAAATGGGACATTCTTTGTCCTTGGCCAGGTCAAAGAGGACCTCAATTAAATCAGCAGCTGATTCCTACTTGCTGGGAATTGGGGGAGGGGGAAATCAGGTAGGAAGAGAAATGTTCACAGGATTTGCTACTTTGCTCTCACCCTTCTCCTTCCCTTAGAATGCAGGTTTAGGAATGTTCGATCCCACTTGTACATGCTTAATCCTTGTGACAGGACGGGGATCAGTGGAGTTGGGGCTGCCTGGTCCTTTCAGTTTTGAACCAAAAAAGCTCCTCTCTACCATATATCACAAGTATATGTTTAGCTTTATACCGATGTACATTGCATGTGCATGCACACACACATATACAACTAATAATGGAGAAAATGATACAAGAAAAGGAGATTTTAAATTATAATTTATTTTGTCACCAACTGCAGTATAACTCTGGACCATTCGCTCTAATTTAGTGAAAAGGTAGAATTCAGACATTCATATAACTGTCTCTCTTTCCTCATTAGATTGTAAGCTCATTCAGTTAAGTGGATGTCCCCACAAATAGTTCATTTTATTTTAAAATGTTCACTAAGAAATCCCAGTGTTCTCTTAAACTTAAATTTTATTTACTGCTAGGGAAGCTTCTTTAGATTAAAAC
Source organism: Trichosurus vulpecula (assembly GCF_011100635.1). Lineage (NCBI taxonomy): Eukaryota > Metazoa > Chordata > Mammalia > Diprotodontia > Phalangeridae > Trichosurus > Trichosurus vulpecula. The sequence goes on along the minus strand of NC_050576.1, from coordinate 150,832,831 downwards.
CAAATTTGGTCACTTATGATGAAGAGATCACAGAGTGACTGTCAGAAAGGACTTAACTCTGCACCATAATAAGTTAACAAAGGGACACAAAGGGCAATACCCAACAAGTCTGTCAGTGGTGCTCTGGCTTTGTCATTAGATATTTCATCGATAATTTGCAAAAACTGCGTTACTGGTAAGTGTTTACAAAGGGCTCTAAGATCTCTGTAAGAGAGTTTTACAGACACTTTTGATGCACCACAGTTTTGAAAGGCAGAAACAAACAACTGTATGGCAGCCTTTCCTGAATACCCACTAGCAGGCTACCCTTCTGACTGCTTTCAGACTCCACAGGGCCTTAAGGAATACTAGTGGGAAATCATATCAAGTTCAAGGGGTCCATGATTCTCCTTCTATAAATTTGTCTGCTTCCTCCCAGTTATTGGCTGGGACCTCTACTGAGGTATTTCTCACTGGGTGACCACTGTAGGGTCTGTCTTCTTCTGCAGTCTCATCTGTCTGGTCCATTGTTGGAATTACAGCCAAGAGTTTCCCACCACTTCTGGCACAGAGAGGTTTAGCGATCTGCCACAGATCACAAAGCCAGTAAGTATTACAGGTGGAACTGTAACCCAGGTGTTCCCAGCTTTGACGCCAGCTCTCCATTTGCTAGGTCACAGTGACTCTCTGGAGGTATGGCAGGTAAGAAATCCTCACTTAATTGAAGGAAACTGAGAAACAGAAAGCATAATAAAGTGTGTTGCTTCTAGTTATAAAACTTGTCACTGACAATTCCAGCAGGTCTCCTGATTCTCAGTCTTGTGTTTGTTCAAGGGGAGGGGAGAGGACATTTATTAAGTGCCTACTATATTCTGAACTAAGTATTTCGTGTTGTAAAAATATTAACTCACTTGATAACAGCTCAACAAGGCTAGCGGTAAATCTCCTTTGGTTACAGACAGATGGTCAGTCTTCTGACCGTGGTGAATGCAGGGTGAATGGGAACTTTTGAGTCACCCTTACAATTTCGTAACACAAATCCCAGATTTTTCCATGACCATTCCAATTTCAAAAAATAAAAATAAAGTATGTTTTTAAAATGAGTCCTTACAAAAGGATTATCCTATGTTCTGATTTTTGACTTGGAAAAATGTTGCTTCCTGGGAAACAGGGATATTTGACTGGACAGCCTAGAGTTCATAAGAACTAAGGATGAGATTTGACGTTCCCACAGAAAATCAACAATAGTACGGTGACTGACCTAAGGCACTGGCACTTCGGAGACCTGAATGCCAAAGGAGGTCCAGAAGCACAGCCAGCCACTTGTTTAGGCCAATCATGACCTGATGCTTAGTGAGTGGAAAAAATGCTGACTCCAATGGTTTGCAATTCTGGACTTTCTGGGAGCTTTTGAATTGAGGAGTTCCTCCCTCAAACCCACCCCCCCTCACCCCCAAGGAGATTGGTACAACTCCAGAAAATGGAATAGTTAACTATTAAACCAACTGGCCAAGAGGAATGTAATCCCCTACTTTGGAAGGGTTGTTTCCTCTTCTCTCCCTTGCCTATTGTTTCTATTCATGTCTGGTATGGCTCCAGCTTGGAGTTCTGCTCAACAATTCACTGTTTTGGTTTTTTTTTTATTTTTAAGGAAATGTTAGTGTTTGTGCAGGTTTGCCAGATCTCTTTCCCCACTCTCCTGCCCTGCTTCTTGGCATAATGACATTGAGTCTGTGGCTTCCTGTCTATTTACAAAAGTCCCCACACTAATGTAATCCATCTTTATTAATTCTGATTTTATTATTATTATATTATTCTGATAACAAATACTGAGTAGTTTTCTTGACAGCATTTCCTGGTAGTCAAAAATCTCAAGGTTTACAATCACTCTTCAGAAACCACAGGATACTTATCATAAAGAAAATTAAGAACAGACAGAGGGGAGTGAGAAACACCAGATTAAAAAAGAGAAATGATCCAACCAGCCCAAAGCACTGTTCTCTGGTAGAAGCATTAGGGACATTTTTAGAAAGGTGTGGTTGTTGTCCTCGACACCAACCCTAAAGAGGAAGGATCTATTCCAAAACAACCTTGGTTTGTTTTGGTTTTAAAATAGCCAGCATCTATCATCAGTGAACTTACCTATAACTTAATTAAATATATTTATGTTTTTAGCCAGTAGCATCTCTCATATGTAACAAATTCCTTAAGTTCATTAGCCTCCAAATAAAGTGCATTTTTTTTTCAAATTCCTCTTCTGGAGGTGACTTCAGAGGTGCTAGTACCACAGAATTTGTTGAACAAGTCTATTCTTCCTGATAACAATGCTCTCTATATGCTTTTGATCCTGTCTCCTACATTCTGGTCTTTCAAAAATAAAAAAAAAACTGAAGGAACAGTATTCTTTTTTACTCTTCATACAAAAAAAAATAATAAAATCCCATTCAATTACTTAGGCTTAAGAGTACCATTATCATTTTCCCAGGGCTCAGCATTTCCTTCCCACACATACACTTTTTATATCACCTGTATCCGACTTGGTTTCTGAAACAAAGTCTCAATTCTCATTTTCATGATTTCTTGTGAGTGGCCCATTATGGAATTCCCTTATTATAATCTATCCAGGATACAGATCTTATGAGGAACAGACAAATACTGACCTAAATGCAATGATAAGAGCTAATGCAGAAAATTTCTGTGGATGGGTTGTGTCAAGAGTCTTTACATCTTAAAAAGTCATTTATAAACTCATCTGGCACATTTCAGTAACTCCAAAAAAATATGAATTAAAAGAATAAACTTAAAATGCCTTTAAATATAGGATTAATACCCAGGGTTCAAGAGATGGGAATGGCGTGAAGCAAATGAAAATTTGGAACTGTTAAGGTGTTATTATTTCTGTAAGCAAAGGCTCTGCCTGTGAAGAGAATGAGTAGAAATAGGCACAGGACAGTCCTTCTAGCAGTTACTGCTGGATTTTTTTCCCCTGGGTCAGAAAACCCATATATGAGCGGCTTGGTTTCTTACAGTTTGACTACCTGCCTCTGAGAAGACTTCATTCAGATTACTGTAAGCTATCTATCCTCCTGATTCCCTTTATATTGTGAAAGTAAGTGATTCCTGGGCACGTTTCAGTTCAGGAGTCTTAATATTCCATACAGGATCACAGATTTAAAGCTGGAAAGGACCCTAATGGCCATCTAGTCCAGTTCCTTTATCTTTCCGATGAGGAAATTAAAGCCCATAAGAGTTAACTGATTTGTTCTAGGTCACATGGAGAGTAGATGGTAGAGCTACCATTTGAACCTAGGTCCTTGGACTCCAAGTTATCTTATGTATATCGTTTGTAAACAGCTATTTGCATGTTGTCTCCCCTCCCCCCCCCTTAGACTGTGAGCTCCTTGAGGGCAGGGATGGTTTTTTACTTTCTCTGTATCCTTGGCACTTAGCATAGATCCTGGAACACAGTAGATATGGAAGGAATGCCTGTTGGCTATGACTTTGGATCCCTCACTCTTTCCAAGTATAGTCTTTAGGATGTTTGTAGGTTTGGTGATTTGAATTTCAACCAGCCAGTGCCAGGAAGTCTGGTGGAACCAACCTTCGGAAGGGTTACATGAAGCTAAAACCTTTAGGGTGAGCGTGTTACCTAAGTTTGAAATGCCAGATTCCCTTCCAGTCCCTGTTTGGAAACATATGCTAGGAATGCATCTTTGCAGACTTCTCCCATTTCAAAGTGTCTATTTGTTCCCAAAGAGTCCTGACTTCTCAGGAGTCTGTTTCATGGGCCTCTTCCAAGAATCTCTGCATGACCCATAACCAAGGAAAGCTCAAAGCCATTTAAACCTGCCTTGGTGGAGAGGAGACAGACTTTAGAAACCAGAGAGACTGCTGTGGCCACAAGACAGAGCTATAAATGTTTAGTTCAGTAAGTCAGGAACACATCAGGGGATGGGATTTGCCGTATCTTTTACAACACTACTGAATTTTTTTCCTGGATGCATCTTGGCATTCTATGCTGCCAGTTGAGGTTGAATCGTTTTGCCACAGGGGGCTGCCTACCAAAGACGGACAAAAAGGTCTAGTTGGGTAAATTTTGATGAATTCTTTGTTTTTGTTTCCTGGCTAAAAAAAGGAATAAAGAAGGCAGTTTATGATTTGGGACAGTGGCTAAGGACAGTAGTATTTTAGTGAAAAGCCTATTTCTCTGCCTCTGTGGTTTGGAAACAAGGTAGCATGAGAGTAGATCCAATAGCACATGGGTAATAATTTTATCACACACAGACACACACACACACACACGCTTTAAGGTTGGCAAAGAACTCCTCATAACAAGCCTCTGAGATAAACCCTACACACGGATGATGAGGATGAGGAATGGAAGGTTCACAGTAATTTGACCATAGCCAAAACAACTAGAAAATGTCAGAGCCGGGATCTGAACCCAGGTCTTCATGATTCTGACTCCAACACTCTTTCCACTACACCTGTAGCCTGCTGGCTAGTCTCCTTGCCTCAAGTCTCTCTCTACTACAGTCTATCTATTACTCAAATGTCAAACAATTTTCCTAAAGCACAAGTCTGATCATGCAATGGACTCCAGCGTATCCCTGTCACTGCCGTGATCACATATAAAATCAATTGTCTAGTGTTCAAAGACCTTCATACCTTGACCTCTTCCTACCTTTCTAGTCTTCCTACATTTTATCAAGTGATACTGGCTTCTGGCTGTCCCTTACAAAAGGACACTCCATTTTCCACCTCTGGGCATTTTCCCTGACTGTCCCCCATTCTGCAATTTCCACCCTCTTGGCTTCCTTCAAGTCCCAAATAAAATCTCCTTTTCTACAAGAAGCCTTTCTCTATCCCCTTTAATGCTAGCGACTTCTCTGTTGGTTTTCTCCAATTTATCCTGAATGTATCTCATTTGTATGTGGCTATTTACAAGTCATCTCCTCCCATTGGATTGTGAATTATAGGACAGGAGAGGCTGCCCTTTGCCTTCCTTTGTATCCCAGCACTTTTAGCATAGTGACTGGCAACTAGAAGGCACTTAATACATTCTCATTGACTAACATGACTGACCACGTTGCCTCTCCAACATGAAAGTTATTATTAAAAATTTTGAAATATCATCCCAAAGCTTCAGGCAATTTAGGAAACAAAGTAGCAGAATCTGGATCCAAGTTGTACATATATTGTATTCTTTATACCAGAAATTGGCCACCAGGCGATGAATTCCCTTTGGCTATACTAACTCATAAAATTTGTATATTAAAATGGCATACAGATAATTTATAGTGGGGTTTAAGATCTGTGATAGTGGAGGTAATGCCCTCGTGATGAAATAAAGAAATCTTTTGGAAATGCTGAAACATTGTGGTAAACTAAATGCAAGATGACATTAATGTTCATTTAAAAGCAAACTTCTTTGGAGAATATTAGAATATTTGACCCTCATTGTGTACCTTACTTTATTGTGATCAAGGAACAGTTGTGTTATTTCCATTTGCATAAATGAATTTTACAATAGTTAAAATATTATGTCTCTAAAAGTAATAGATTAGGAAATTTCAAAGGGAGACAGGGATTGTTTTCAATTCAAGCTTAGAATAATTAAAATAGCCAGTATTTATCTGGTTGCTTTAAAGTTTTGCGAAGTACTTTACATTTTATCTCATTTGATCCATACAGCAACCCTGGGAGGTAGGTGCTGTTATTATCTACATTTTTACAAATCAGGGAACTGAGGCAAACAGAGGTCAACTGACTTGCACAAGGTCATAGAGCTAGTAAGTGTTTGAGGCTGGATTTGAACTTAGCTCTTCCTAGGTCCTGGTTCAGTGCTACATCGGCTACAATACCTAGCTGCCTCAAAAACAAGTATATCATTTCATTGAGTCTAAGAGTTTGGATGCTTAACCAAAATATACTAAAAGCCATGAAATACAACCCTGATAATGAATACTTTCTTTAAAATTCCCATACCTCTGTAAAACAGAAATAGTTTTGCCTAGAAAAAAGGTGGTAAAATAATCTGGAAAAAAATCCAGTGTGTCTGAGGCTGGATTTGAACCTTCAAGATAACCTGGTTCAATTCCATCATCTTACAGATGAAGAAATGAAAAGCAAGAGAAGCTGTAGCTCTTGCTCAGGGTCACAGAGGGTAAAGACCAAACTAGGATGCCTGCCTTTGCCATATTCTTTTTCATGCTACACTATGTATTTACTTTAGAGGATAAGCAAAGGGATGATTAGGAGGGCACTTTTTCCCCTTTTCCTAGCTATTTTAATAAATACAGTTTTAGATACTTTTTCTTTACAGTTATAAAAGTTAAAGCCTGATACAGAGTTCATCCTAAAGGTTGAATGAATTTGACTTTTATCAGTATTTCTAGTAGGTTTTTCAGTTAAGCCATCGTTGGACAGTGTATACATTGCCAACTTACTTTGTCAAAAATGTCTCTTTTTTCATTTTTCGTGTTTTTGAAATAAAAGTCATGATATTAACTCACATTCCCATAGTGTTTTGAGATTCACAAGACATCTTCCTTACAATAATATTGTTTAATAGATGAAACAAAATCTGTCATTCCCATTTTAGAGATGAGGAAAATACTGGCTTGGAAAGATGAAAAAGCTTGTTCATGGTCCAATAGCTAGTAAGTGGGATTTTGGTCCCATGCCCCTTGATTTAAGTCCAATACTCTTTTTACCGCACTATATTGTCTTTCTTGGGGCAACTATGTGGTGATACAGTAGATAGTGCCAGGCCTGGAGTAAGGAAGACCTGAGTTCAAATTTGATCTCAGATACTTAGTAGTTGTGTGACTCTGGGCAGGTCACTTAAATCACTTTACCTTCGTTTCCTCATCTGTAAAATGAGCTAGAGAAGGAAATGGCAAACTATTCTAGTATCTTTGCCAAGAAAACCCCAAATGGGGTACATAACGAATCAACTGAAATGATTGAAAAACAACAACAAAATTGTCTTTCTATTAAAAGACCATAAAGGAGGGAGGGAGAGAATTCAGAACTGAAAATAAAAATTAAGAACAAAATTAAATTGAAAATAATTAATTTAATTAGGAAAAACCCTACAGGATTTAAAGCTAGCAGGTAGGAGGAAACATTTTAGAGCATGAAGAGCACTGGCTTTGGAATCAGTGGAGCTGGGATCAAAATCCACCTTTGTAATGACCTATGTGACCTTGGCCAAGACTTTTACCCTCCCCAGGCCTCAGTTTCCTCACCTGTAAAGTGAAGATGAAGGACTAGCTCTCATTTTGCAGATAAGGAAACTGTGTTCCAGAGAGAGGGAAGTGACTTTTTTTTTTTTAAGTTACATAGCTCGTGGGGAGCAGACCAGAGAGATTCAGACCCAGGTCTAATCAGATGAAACACACGATGTAGCATTAATAGAAGAAGCACTTCAGATGAGAAAATCCCAGAAGCCACAAGACACCAGCAGAATCGGAAACATGGTCATACATGCACTGTGACGCCACTTACTTCTCAGGCTTCCCATGCCTGGTGCCGGGTTGGTCCGAGGCGGGAGCGTGCTATGGTAGGGTGGGGTGGTGCTGAACAAAATGTCATTGGGCAAGGCTTGGTCAAGGATGGAACTCCGCGAGCTGCCGTAGGAAGATCCTCTGCGGTTACTGCAAATACTCTCATCAGAGAGTGTGCGGTACAGGGACCTTCTTGGAGACAGGTTCCCATAAAATGAAAACTACATGTTCAAAAAGAGGGAGGGGGAAAGGGGAGTTAGTAAACAAATGAAGACATGGAATAAACTCTATTTTAGATGCAATGGGCTGATGCAGCACCAAGAAAACTTTTTGTGAGCTCTTCCTCAGTAAGACACAAACACGCTAGCTTAGAAATGCTGAAGGAAATCCATTGACTTCCCCAGCCAAATGCCCTGGTGTTTCAGAGTAGTTATTCCATTTTAATGCTTCCTCCTCTGACATTCTGAAAAATATGGTCATGAATTAATTAGATGCTACACAGCTTTATTAATTCTGAAATGCTAAATGGAGCCTCCACAACCTTATGATGATGATGGCTCCGGGAAATAGAGAAGGTTACCATTTCAGGCAACATTTATTCACATGCATACATGAAGCTGCTGGATTTTAATTTCAAACGACTAGGTTTTTAATACCAGGCAATTTAGACACTGATCAACTGTATGTGAGGTTCAATCTAACCCACATGACAATAAAACTAATTTCAAATATCACAGCCTTGTAGGATAGCCAAATAAATCTAATGAAAATGGTAAAGTCTAGTGAAAAAAAAAAGAATTCCCCATGAAATTGTTTTAACTGTATTAAAGGTACCTTTTAGGAAAAAAAATTCTCACAATAGTGTTTACTAAAACACTTGATTCTGAAGAGATATACGCTACACACTTACACACACTTACACACACACACACACACACACACACACACACACACACACACACACACACACACACACCACCTTAAAACAAAATCAAACAAAACCCCGCATTTCCAACATGGTCTTTTACATCCTGAGGCATATCCCGTTGGATAAACAAGTATGATCGCCTGGCTGTCCTTAAACATTGTTTACATCAAATAAGCACAGAAATGGCCATTTAAGTTTGTGAATGCAGCAGAAGGGCTAAAAATATCCCTATTCTTCGTGTTCCTTCCATTCTGTCAACTCTTCCTAACTGATGAATGCTTACATAAATCATGTACGTGGTCTACAAAGTTAAACATACACCAGGAGAGGAAAATGTGGTTTTAAAAGAGGAATCTCTTGACGAAAAGGATATGCTATCAGAATTTATTTTTTGCAATAGCCTGCCTTCATAGCTGGAACTCATACTGCTCTGTTTTCTAATTTATATTATTTGTATAATATATTCTATGGATGCATAAAATATATGGACACATACATATATCTATACACTCATATATACATACACAGTGCCCCAAAAAATCTTAGTGCAATTTAAAGTTTAATGAGTTTGTGTTAGCAAACACACGTGTTAACATGTATATGTTAAGAACATGAGTTTCATTAGGATCCAGTTCTTAGGGGATTCCCTGTACACATACGACTAGCACATTCTTCAGCATGTTATTACGGGCAGAAGAGAATAAAGAGGTCTTGAGGTAGGATCTAATTTGTATTATTCCAAGGCTATAATTCAGTTAATTGGAGTACGATTCCACTTTAGGGAAGCCAGAATCTATGGCTGTTTGCTTTTTTTTTTGACTCACTGTCAATAACAAATGGAAATGATTGAACATTTTTTATTTCAATAAGGGATAGTATGGCACGATGGAAGAACACAGGCCTGGAAGCCCATGTTCCGGTCTTGGCTCCCCTACGTCTGACAGAAGACATCTAAACTCTGGGCCTTGGCTTTCTTATCTGTAAAAACTAGGGTCTAAAATAGGACCCCAGATGAAGAATAAGAAAAGACCTCGGAGACCCCCCCCATTTTACAGATAAGAAAACGGAGGCCCAGAAAGGGTAAGTGGCCAGGATTAACCAGATAGTATTAGAGACAGAGTTTGAGCCCCAAGTTCTCTAAAAGCCACCGCACTCTGCTGACTCCCCTGATTTCTAATGTCTCTTCTAGCTCTAAGATGCTCACGTGCTTCCAATTCGACTATCACGTATTTAGAGCTGGGAAGAATTTTAAGTTAGTCTCCTGCCCAGGCCTCTCTCTGCCTCTGGGCAGGCAACGTCCCACGTTCGACAAAAAAGACAATTGAGGCCAGACAAGGTTAAGTGATTTGTCCAATCTCAGTCAGCTGGAAAGTAACAGACTTCCATTTTCCTAACCTCTTCCAGTTTTAAATCTAATAGACCTGTCAGGGTAGCAGTCAATCTACTGACATTATTCTGTCTTTATAATTATTATATTTACTTTCATTTTTCTTCCCCCTCCCTTGCTATACTAGTCTCCATTTTGAAAGGGGCATTGGATACACTTCTTTTTTACAGCAAAACCCTTCCCTCCTGATCTTTCTGCTCTCATAAAATCATCATTGCTATCAGCAGAGGCTTCTAAAGGGAACATGTTCTCTCTTTGTCAGAGTAAATAGGAGTTGGAAAGGGAGCTGACCACTTGCTGGGGGAGAGGAGAAGGGATGGAAAGCTAATCAGCAGCATTCACTGCTTCTCTCCTTTTTCTGCCTCCCTCCTACCTTCCCAAAGCTGAGAGATAGAAGGATGTTAGTTCCCCAGCAGGTCCAATTTAGCTGAAAGGAGAGAGAGAGGTGAATTGAGGATACCTAGTTTTTTTCTCACTTTGAGACAAAAATGTGTTTACGCTACACAGCTGAAGTATGAAAAGGAAATCCTAAATGTAGACATAAACCTCTAATCACTTAAAAAATCCTGCTCTTCTAGGTCTTATCACTATCACAGCCAGGATCACCACCACCACCACCACCACCATCATCATCATTGTCACCACCACCACCATCATCACCATCGTTGTCATCACTGACATCTATATAGCACCTACCACATGCCAGTACTGTGCTAAAAGCTTTACAAATATCGTCTTATAACTTTACAACAACTCTGGGAGGAAGGTGCTATTATTATCCTCAATAGAAGAGGATAGATGAGGAAACTGAGGCAGACAGTGCTTAAGTGACTTGCTCAGGGTCACACAGCTAGAACAGCATATCTAAACTCATGTCTTCCAGACTCCAGACTCAACACTCTATCCACCGTACTGCCTCACTGACCCATGTTTACAGGTGCAGCTTTGCTTACTTAAGTAGTGAAGCTAGGCCTTGAACCCAGAGAGATATTCTAACATTCAATACTGGAGTGCCCACCTAAATTCCTTAAGGTTGTTCCAGATCAAACCTTTGAAGAATCACTTCTGCTTCTCTTTCATATGGCCAGTATTTTAAAAAACATAATGGCAACTCACTTTAAAAACAATGACAACAGCCATGTTTGAACATACTTTTCCTTTGCAATAATATACATTTTTCTTCTGGGGCTTCACGCCCAATATTCAGTAGAAGATGGGCAGGCTTTTAGTATCATTTGGGGTGAGGCCTTCATTATTATTATCACAATTACTAGAGTTCCTCAAACTGGCTTGAATCCACATTAACCCTACGCTCATACAATTCAATTTCCATTTATTTTAAGTCTCTGTGAAGAGGCTTAACCTACAAATGAAAAAAGACGCACAAATTGTTTAAGACTCCATTCATGGGCTCTTTCCACCTTTAGGTTTTAGTGTCCTTGTCTAACCATTTATTACTGCTCTTATTTCTGTCTCCTTCCTTTATGTACACTCAATTCACATGAAATAGTGGGTTCTCTTGGGATCCTTTTGGGGAACAACAGTATAGTGTAACTGTCTCTTGTAGGGACTGAAAATCCTTTTAAGTTGGCTAACCTTTCTTCGGCCCTCCTCCACCAAAGGGCTGCCGGGAAGCATTAACTTCAAAAAATCTTCTTTGGACAGGACATGTTGGGTTTCAGAAACGGCATCCTCAACCACAGTCTGATGTTGACTCGATGTGGACATGGCTTCCATATCACTATACATTCTGTTGGAACAGATCAGTATAAAAGAGAGAAGATCAGGGAGTCAACCTTCAAACTGCCTGTGATGTTATAAATTAAAATGCAGTAACTAGCGTTCAAAAACACATACACATATACACATGTGCATTACTTTATTATTAAGTCAGTTCAGTTTTGCTCCCCCTTCACTCCAAATCCCCAAGTCATTTCACATTTATGAACTAAGTTCAATTGCCAGACAAGATTTTTGAATAATTCAGAAACAAAGCAGATTCCCAGAGCACAATATATGGAAACAAGCTGCTGCTTCCTCCAATGAAGCCTGTTTCCTTTTTTCCTAGTTTGGATTTAGAAACAGAGTTTCAATAATTCATTAGAGATGAGCCAATGTTTTTAAATCAATGTGTGTGCTTCTCAAAAACTTGGAGGCTAAGGGATCAGACGCCTGGACCCCACGTCCCAATCCTATGGTGTCCAGAGGAGATGCCCAAGGTTCAAGAGTAACCATTTCTGGCATGTGCCAAGCATTTTTAATTATCAGCAATTTCATAAAGCTGTTTGGATAAATAAAACATCTGTCTCCCTTAATTATCAGTATATAGAAATGTATTTATGGTTAACAAAAGACTGTCAAACTGAATTACTGTCTTTCAGCTCTCTTCTAGGAGGGAAGCAAAGGAATGATCTTTAAAGAGTTTACTTTGGAAATGCAATTTGAGCAACCATAGATTTCCAAAGACACAGAGCATAAATTGGAGTCCAATTACTTCCCGCCAAATGCAGAGCAATCAGTGACTGTAGTAGCATCAGAAGAGGCAATGGCCTTTGCTATTGACCTGTAAGTCTAGGAATTATGCTGTGCCATGGCAGCTAAGTCTCCAGTAAATGAGCTGTTTAGGGCTCTCATCATTGGCACCTCGAAGGCATTTTGGTTCAAAGAGATGCCTGGGTTGCAACAAGCTAAGCAAAAGCTTCCAGAGAAAAATGTTTAAATACGAAACTTTCACTTACAAACGCGAAACTAATGACAATTTCCCTGGGGGGAGAAAATTCCATCATTTTGTTTGTAAGATGGTATAAATTTCTATGCACTTTCAAGTATTTCAAGGACTAACACATGAAAAACAGCAAAGAGGCAAGGAGGGAAAGCTTTGAAAATGATGAAAATCATCGTGGAAGATGGACTTGGTGAGTTTGCAGGCATGTACAAAGAGCCTCCTCAAGAGCCTTCTTATGAAATCTATGAGGGGTGTTGTAGTATTTTTACAAAGAGGAGCTCCGGCAGGACCAGTTTCTGTCAGCTGATCCAGATCTATATTCTGGGCCTTGCCACCAGCTTTTTTCAAAGCCATGTCCATGGGAGGGGGCTGATCTGTACTGGCAAACCTTATATGTATCGCTCAGGCAGCTAGGTAGGAAGACCTGGGTTCAAATCTGACCTCAGACACTGACTGTGTGACCCAGGGCAAGCCATTTAATCTCTGTCTGCCTCAGTTTCCTTGCCTACAAAAATGAGAATAATAATAGCACCTATCTTGCAGAGTTGTTGTGAGAATATTATTAACAACAACGACATCTATGTAGGGCTTTCTATGTGCCAAGCACTTTACAATTATTTGCACATTTGATCCTCACAACAACCCTGGGAAATAAGTGCTATTATTATCCCCATTTTACAAATGAGGAAACGGAGGCAGACAGAAGTTAAATAAGATATTATCTTTGAAGTGCTTTGCAAACCTTAAAGTGCTATAGAAGTGCTAGCTTCTATTATTTTTGCCATTGTCATCATCATTATTATTATTGTGGAAGATCTATGGGAAGTTGAGTCAGTTTGTGGGTCCAACATTTTTCAATATATTTATTGTGCCAGTTTCCTGGGACATTGAGGGACAGCAGTAGCTCAATGCTGCTAATTTCTCCTTCCATGTTTCTAAAGACCTGTGACGCTCTCTAGGGCATTAGGAAGTTAAATGACTTGTCCAGCATGGGTCAGAGATGAGACTTTCTTTGTGGTTTTAAGGCCAGCTCTCTAACCACTATACTACATTGCCTATAATGATATGAGAAGGTAAAAATACATTTTAGCCATGCATCTAAGAGATTATCTTACAAAATAGAAAATAAATTTTAAAAAAGATATCCTTTTTTTGATAAAGCTCCAGAAACTCTGCAAGGGCATCCTTAATATTCATCAAAGAATAAGTGCGTGCTTGAAAGCAATAGTATCTGATGCTATCATGGGGGCTAGTCCAATTGAAAATGTTAACACAACGACTGAAAGGTCTTTTAGGCCAGAATCTTTAAAAATCGACTAAACTGGTTTGGTTAGCCTTCTTCTGCACATCCTGAAATCTACCACTTTCATCAGAAATGCAACAATCACAAATATCATAAAAGATTTTGCTGAAGGCTCAATATGCGTTTTTTTCTTCTATACATAAGTATAAAACACTACCACTTTTCAAAGTCTAGGAAATAAAAAGGAAACCAAAGCAATGTTAAAATTAGGTTAAACAAATAAACACATTTTTTTGTTGTTATTTAAAGATCACTTAGCTCTACCACAAATTCAATGTGTTCACTCTCGACCCATGAATTTGTTCATTTCCCAAAGATTTAAACTTAAACAGTACTTTGCTGAAAGTATTTCTACTGAAAAAAAAATAGCTTTGGCCTTTAGGAAGAAAAAATTATTTTAAATTCTTTATACTGAAATTGGAAAATGGACACAAGAGTTTGAAGAAAAATAGCTAAGTTAAAATCTAAACAACTTTTGAAAAAAATTAAGTTCAAGATCATTACTTGAAGGAAGGATGTACTCCTTTGGAAGCTCATTTTCCTATTCTCCCTTTCCTTGCTGTTTTGCCAAGATAAAGGAAAAAGATGTTGCTTTACTTACCCCTGACATTCATTCACTTCAGACTCTTCGGGTGTGGGACTGCCTTCTGATTTCTTCCATCCAATAACATATTTGCTGACTGCTCCTTGCCTGTGGTAGGATTTGGACAATGACCCAGTAACCTGTTGGCCACTATTGTGTGATACTATATAGACTTTGGAGGTGTCTAAAGATCCACTATTTTTAGAACAGTGTGCTGAAGGGCTTCCTGAATGGTGCGAACCACTGAAGAAGCGGAAAAAAAAGAAACAAAAGCAGCATTACAATGATATCCCTAGAAGCTCTGGGACACTGCCAATCACAGCCATAATCGTTATGCTTTCCCCTCTCCCATAGCAAAATGGGGAAAAGGGACAAATGTACGGTGTAATTGCTTACACATGCAAACTGTTAATGTCTCCACATTTTATACCCAACTCAGGGACACATGTAGGCCAAAAACCTTAAAAAGTGAGCTTTGGGGAAACCTACAAGTCACAATGGCATGACCTGGGTTAAGAACAGTGACCACATTGTGCCAGATTTTAGGTGAATCAGTGAGACAATGAAGCCATACCATCGACCAACATGTAACTTAAGGGTTAAGAACTACTGATATTTTGAATCCTCCACTAACTCAGGGGTCCTCTAACGTGGTTCTCAAAGATCTTTTATCTCCATTTTTCTCATGTAACAGTTCAAATTATATAGGGATTTAAGGTTTGCAAAGCTCTTTATGTATATTCGCATTTGATCTACAAAATGGGAGCCATGACACAGAACTAATTCACAAGAATGACTGCACAGAAATTAATGAATAGAATCACAAAACAACTTATACCACTTTACAAACAAAAACACTCTGCAAATGCCTTAAAATTATAGCTTCTAATACAAGGGGTCCTCAGTTCTGGTGCATTTTGCATTCATAAAACATGATCTATGGAAAGCTAAGCTTACAAAGCAGATAAGTTATAAAGTGATTATTCACAGTACAGTACTGTTGCTTTACAAAAGGATTTATTATGGGTCCCCCTAAATAGCAAAGTTCCCTCATGCATCGAAAATATGATTTGATTTACAAAATCAGAGCTTTTAAGGATTAGACTTATAATATTAGTAGCCCATATTTAGAAAGTGTGTTCTTTGGCTTACTAAATTGATTTGCACACTTTTCAGGAGCGTATCTATAGCACAAGAACATTCAGTTAGAAATATGTCATCCTCAGCTTTAGAGAGATAAGGAGAGGGAGTCTGGGCATGGACTGATGGGTGTCCATAAGTTTGAGGAGTTTGGAGAGAGGCTGGGTAGAATCTCATGGCCTGGAATTGCCTCCAGTGGGATGGGACGCTCTGGGGAACAAGATTTTGGCAATGAAATTATCAGAATCAACTGTGATTAACAGGGGAAGGTATCCAAGGAAACTGAAGGGGATGAACAGGGAACTAAGATTTTTAAAATGGCAAATACTTTAAAATGAAATAAGGGCTGGTACCTAAAGGCAAACACAAAAAAGACCAAGCTCTCTAAGAAAATTATCATGAAGACAAAGACCTAGCATAAGCTGAAGTTTGAAATAATGGTTAAACACAATAGAAAAGGCTTTTCTTTGGGGGGAAAGGTGGATACACAGGAAGGGTGAAAGAAGTACTTGATTCAAAATGATAATATAATAATAGAAAAAAGGAAGGTGAAACTATTCAACTCCTATTTTTCCATCTATTAATTCTGTGGGAGGAGAATGATCTCCATACAATAGGGAGGAGAGAATGGAAGTGTTTAACAGGGAAGTGAAACTCAAGGCAATTATGCCTGAGCACCTCGCTACTTTCAAGGAATTTAAATGGCTGGCCCAGAACCAACTATATCCCCAGGGCCCTGAAAGAACCTGGAGAGGAGAATATGACAATTTTAACTCAAGTCTCCTCTGCAGGATCTACTTTAGGCTTATGAAATAAATATAATTTTGGGCCTTTTCTCCTGAAACATTCCTAAATTTAGGGCACTGTCATTTTTTGCAACCCAACCCCCTTTCTCATCAGAACTATTCACCCTTATGATGAGAAGCTCTAGCATCTCCAAAACACCAAAGAAAGTTGGGAAGGGGATGGTGCATATGCAAGGGAGATGGGGGCAGTAGAGAGAGACTAGTAACATAGTAGGAGGGAGGACTGGGATGTTCTAAAGTACTAAGATAGCTGATATCACAAGTTAAACTGGATTTGACCTTAAACTTTCGGCAGCATCTGTAGACTTTAAAAATCCAGCTGCCAGCCCTTTCACTAGTGATCCTGCTTGAAATGAGACAGTGTGTGTAAAGAGGTTTCTAGGAGGGGTGACGGAATAAGTAAGGTCAAATCCCCTCTTCTTCAGCATGTGCCATAGCTGCCCAGTCTAATGGCTGCTATTTATATATGCAAAATCTGTAGCTCCTTACACTTCCAAAGCTAGTTTACCAAAAAAGAAGCTTTTTTACTAACTTAATAATTTGTTTCCTTCTATTGCACACTTTGTGCACTCACACATGTGTGTGTGTATCTGTGTATGAATTAGTCACTACTTTTCAGGGAGTAAGTATCCAAATGTTAGATATAACCAATTATAACTTTTATAAAAATTAAACACAAAATAAACACAAAAAAAAAAACACAAAATAGGAAGTTTTGAGTTTTATCAACTTTATTTTTTCCAGGGATTTTTTTTTTATTTCTCATACCAGGACAAAAATTTTTTTTCTACTAAAGTCTTGTTCCTATGTTCCCTGGAAGCATGAAAGCCTGGATTCTCTATTCAATCACCAAAAATCATAGAGAGCTATGTGGCAGGCACTGTAAGTTACGAATATAAAAATGACATAGTTCTTGCCCTCAGGGAACCTACATTCTATTGAGGAAAACAACATGTAGATATTATTCAATGTAAACATGGGAATTTATGGGGAGGTGGGAATCCCAGCAGCTGGAAGGAGAAGGAGATGGATGTGGAGCTGAGCTCTGAAGGAAGAATTGGGAAGGGGCTAAGCTAGCAAGGAGGAATCTTGAGGTTGCTGTTCCACGACGAAAAAGCTTAAAGTGTGGGCCTAATGATGAAAAAGCTTAAAGCCTGGGCCTAATGATTAGCTTTATGTCCATATGAGATCATTGGCAGAAGAATGTCTATGAGGTGATGAATTTTAGGAGCCAAGTATATCAATGATAACTAAAACCAACCACAAAGTTGAGGAAGGATTGTAATCTGTGTGAGCAAGAGCGAGTAACCAAACTGATGAAATCTTAGGGCACTCAAAGTCACCTCCTCCCCCACCCAGTACATACTTAATGTACATGTCATCTCTATGTTTATATGTCTGTCTGAAATGAATACAAAGCACAAGAACACAAATCTGGCACGTGGAATGCATATCTATTTTCTCCTCATCTGGACTCTACAGAGTTTTCTCAAAGTTTATAGAATCAAAATAGCTTAAGATAGATCCCATGTGTTTGAGTGATTCAAGTATATATTCCTTTTCTATCAGGTTAAATCAAAACAAGTTATCTTATACCTCAGTCTTTTTCATGTTTCTGTCCAGGAAGGAAGAAAAGGTATACAAAATTGTATTCTGAAATTTCATGATCGAATCCCATATTAAGATGCAGAGATGGCTCTCATTCTGGTACTAGCTGGACAGAGCTTCCTTGAAGCTCTGAGTGTGGGTGATGGTGAAAGCAAAAACCCACAGTATTAAGTTGGAAATGGAGTTCAAAGTCATCATCAACTGTGAATTATGAGTAAAAGGAAGCCAAATTGCAAAAGATTCAACTCTCACAACGCAGTTCACTATCTACAACAGATGTGCACACATGCAATTTAAAGGGATGGAAGGAAAACAAAACCAATCAGAAATTCAATCTAGCACTTGTATTCACTTGCCAGCAGTATAACCCATGCTAATTTAAACAAGAGTTAAGGTATGCAAAAAAGCCCACTTCACTTTTGCATAAATATCTATATCCCTCTCACTAAGAGATGCTTCCATACAGAGATGCACCTCACAAGCAAAGATGACCACCCAAACAATATTTGACTGCAATATAAAATTCTATTTATCATGCCAACTACAGTAGCCTAACAAGGTATTATAAAGGTGTTTTTCTCAACTGCTGAGCTCTGCATAAGACATTAATATGGGAACAAGATGCCAAGATACTTTAGGTATTAAAATAAGTCAACTCTCAATGAAAATGGGTAGGGAGAATTTAGATAAATGACATCAGGTTAATCCTAACATCTCACTTTAGCTATTCATTGTTAGCTTTCCCCTAAATCAAAATATGGGCAGTGAGGGGGCAGAGTGGATAGATTACCACGTCTGGAGTCAGGAAGACCCATCTTCCCACGTTCAAATCTGGCTTCAGACACTAATTAGAGTGACCCTGGAAAAGTCACGTAATCCTATTTGCCTCAGGTTCCTCATCTGTAAAATGAGCTGGAGAAGTAAAGGGCAAACCTCTCCAGTACCTTCGCCAAGGAAACCCCAAATAGGGTCACAAAGAGTCGAACATGACTGAAAAGCGACCGAACAATAAAATCAAAATATTCTAGGGCTAATAACAAGAAGCACAACTATCTAGACTGAGTGCCTCTACAACTTCCCTAATTTCTCAACTGGAAGTGACAATTAATGAAATGGTAAAATCATATGTAGCAGAAATAGGTTTTGTTTTTGTTTCTTAAAGAAGCAAAAGGGTACAAATAACCCGCACACTGAGAAATTCCCCAAGAATTGGAGTTTACCTCAAATCTGAGAAAGCTGTCTACACTGGGTGCTATAACTTTCTTTCCTACCACTTCTTTCTAAACCCTCTACAATCTGGTTTATGACCCCATAATTCATATGAAACCAACCTTCCCCAAAATTTCCAGTGATTTCTTACTGGCCACCTCCATTGACTTGTTCTTAATGCTCAGCCTTCTTGACCTCTGTGGAGCCTCTGATGCTGATGATCACCTTCTCCTGGATATTCTCTCCTCTCTAGGTTTCTACAACACTGCTCTTTCTCTGTCTTCCTTTGCTGGTTCTCCCACTACATGTTCTGACTGATCCTTCTCAATCTCCTTTGCCTTTCTTCATCCATGTCACGCCCACTAAATTTAAGAGTTCTCTGAGGATCTGTCCAGGATCCTCTTTTCTTCTCCCTTTTTAATATTTCATTTGATAATCTCCTTAGCTCCCATAGGTTTAATTACAATCTTTATGCACATGATTCCCAGATCTATATACCTATCACTAGTCTCATGTCCTATGCTACATTATTGCTAACTACCTCTTGGACATCTCAAGTTTCGACACAAATATCTAGGTACAAAGACGATATATACAGAATATGGGAAGGTAATCTGAAAGAGAAAGGCATTAGTAACTGGGGGAGCCAGGAAAGGCCTCCTGGAGAAGGTAGGACTTGAGCTCAATCTTAAAGGAAGCTGGAGAAGCTAAGGAGCTCCTCATTCAGGGTGATGGGGTGTTGTGTTTGAGGAACTGCATGTAGGCCAGCGTAGCTTTGATAAGTCATGTGAAAATGTTTAGCAGCCATCTCACCAAGAAGTAATGTCCCCCCACCAAACTACCCAGCACAGTCCATAAACCATTGGCTCCATATCGACTTCCTCCCGGTGAGCACAATGGGAATAGAAACAAGCATAAACCCAGTCTCCTACACTTCATTTCCCAGCTCTACAGATATTTCCATTCCTGCCCAAAGGCTGCCTTCTTTTGGGCCGGGATTAATTTCTTTCTGGACAGTTGGATGGCGCAGGGGATAGAGTGCCAGGCCTGGAGTCAGGAAGACTCATGTTCCCAAGTTCAAATCTGGCCTCAGACACTTACTTACCAGGTAACCCTGGGCAAGTCACTTAACCCTCTTTGCCTCAGTTTCCCCATCTGTAAAATGAGGTGGAGAAAGAAATGGCAACCCACTCCAGTATCTTTGCCAAAAAAAACCCAAAAGGGGTCACAACTGAAACGACTCAACAACAACAATAAAATTTCTTTCTGGCTCTGAGCCAGATCTTGTGCCAATCAGCACAGCTGGGTTATGTATCACACCACAGAAAATGGCGCTCGCTGATCCTGTGAGCAGGTGGTGCTTACTCACTTGGGCACCGGATTATGTACCTGGAATGAGAAGATATTTCACTGAGGTCACCCATGCTGCCTTCCGCGGTATTACTGACAGAGATGGCAGATGGATAGCTGTGAACGGCATAGAGCTTAGCCTGCTCCTCCTCAGAGCCGGGCACTTCTGCAGAGTCAGCCCACTGCTCCGCCCGACTGTGCATCATGGACCTGCTGCCCGTCAGATGCAGAGGGCCCATCATTGAGGTTGACATGCAGGGGGTTGTGTCGATGCCACTATCGGTGGAGGCCCCTTTGATATAGGTTAATCCCAGCAACTCAGGGTCCATGAGGTCTCCAGAGCCAAAGTGCTTATCATCACTGTTGCTGGATGTGTTACTTGAGAGGGTATTACTGCTAGAATGACTGGAACAATTTTTGTCTCCAATCTTGAAGAGGAAAGAGAGAGAGAGTATTTTTAACAGACTTTTATTCCATTAATCTATAAATTCTATTAGTGTCACACATACCCCTGGTCGTTGCCCATTGCCAGGAGAGACACATGATTTAAAAGCACTAACAGTAACTACGACAACAGTGGACAAAGAACATCAGGTATCAGGCAGATCATTCAGTTGATAAACATTTATTAAGCACCTACTGCGTGTCAGGAACCATGCTAAACAAATGGTGAGTGTTACAACACAGGGAATAATACATGCAGCCAAAACAGCAGAAAAAAGTAAAACAAGCTTATTTTAAACAGTGGTTCTGGGGAAGAATAGGCCCTCTCAACCTCGCCACACCTCCCCCCTTCTCCCTCACTTAGTTTGGCATGAAATAAATGAGTACCACCTTCTTCAGGCAGAATACAGTCATCTGAGCACAAAGTAGAGACATGCTGTCACTATCCAAAAGCCCATAAAATCAGTAACAGATATAAGAGCTAGGGACAGCATACATGCAACAGAAGTAGGTAGATGATTTACAGAAGGGACAAGGATTGATTTTATTGGGAAAGTACTTCCATGATTTATATGGTGAAGACAGTAGTAGGAGCAGAATATTTAGGTAGTTTTAACGCTCTTTTGCAGAGGAAGGCCAGAATTCTGGCTCTGCTCCATCAGGAGCACTATGAATACAGCGGCAGGTCAACAGAACCTTAACCATCCGGATGAGCTCATTACCCTCACTTTACTAATGAGGAGACAAGTTTAGAGGAGTTAAGTGACCTGCCCAATGTTACTCAGTTAGTACTTGACTGAGGAGGGATTTGAACCTGGGTCTTCCCAAGTTTAAATCAAGCACTCTATCTGTGAAATCACATTGTCTCCAGAGGAACTGCAACAATGCTCATACAGCTATGGACTCCATCTCCAAGGCCCAGGTAACGTAATAGGACTGGAAGCCAATTAGCAAATGATAGTCAAAACTGGAAAGAGGTCCTGTCCCTAATCTATTTTAAAGTACCTTGCCCTTTATTCCTGCTAGATCCTTTTTTTAATTACTATTTTCCCCCTAATTACATGTGAAAACAATGTTTAACATTCATTTAAAAAATTTTGAGTTCCAAATTCTCTTCTTCCCTTCCTCCCCTCCTCCACTCCCTGAGAAGGCGAGCAATTTGATATAGGTTATCCATGTTCCTGCCAGACCCTTAAGTTAAGTCTCACTGATCTTTTTAGCAGACGTCATTATCCCTAGCACTCTGCCAATGCTTAAACTACAGCTAGGGGTTTATAGATTTAGAGTCTGTAGAAAACAAAACAAAACTGGACAGATTGAGGTTCTGTCTTCCATTCCAGCAACCAGGTGAAGAAACGTGCAATGCGGTTGGCTAGTGAACATCGACACTATTCTTAAATGTCAAGAAGACAAATCAGACAGTAATGGGTAGCCTTTCCGATTTTTAATTAATGTAATTTGTGGCATAATGAATAGTGTGGGAGACTTGAAAGTTATGACTTGGGTTCAAATCCTTCCCGTGATATTTACTAGCTATCTGAGCATGGTGAAGTCACTTGGTGGAAATGTGCCTCAGGCAACTCCCCAGGACTGACCTACTAAATTTTAATCTGTCCATGGAGAATAAGTTTATTCATCCTGATGTAATCACAACTATGTTGTGCAGTTATTCATGTGATACTTTTATTTTAAAATTTGTTTCTGGAAATACCAGAATAACTAAGAATGGACAGATTCTTGTTTTATGTTTAATTAGAAGTATCGTTCCTGTAAGCTGGAATACATTTGTGTTAATTTTGCCTTCATATCAAGATTTTTCTTGTCATGCACTGATTTTAAATACAGATTATCTGACCCCAAGTCGCACTAGAGAACTTTCTATTATTTATTTTGGTCTTTTTTTCCGTAGTTAAAAAGTGTTTGCATTAAAAGGGTGGGGGGAGTATTAGGGGAGAATAATTTGATCCGGTAATAAGAACCAGAAGGCTGGAATTCTATTTTTAGCTCTGTCCCTGATTTTCATGACCTTGGGCAAGTCATTTACTTCTCTCTGAAGCCTAGCATTTTCCTCTGTAAAATCAGAATAAAAGAGCCTACTTCTGGTTTTCCTCACCTTCAAGGCAATCTGTGAAGATGAAGAGTGACCCTTAAAGAACCTGGTCTAATACATCATTGGCTCTGACACGGGTTCACACAGACAAGTAACTAATCTATGCATAAGACTTACATGAGAAAGCTTATTCGGGGAATCTTTGCAACTTCCATCTTTCTGCAGGGCTCTCTCTTTATAGGAGCTCAAGACTTTGGAAGGTGGTCCATGCCACTTGGTTTCTGCCACAAATGGAGAGAAGATTTGAGTTCCCAATCTCTAAGGTTAGGAAAATTCTCAAGGGAAAGAAAGATACCTGTAGAACAAATGATCAGTTGGGAACACAGAGGAATGTGATTCAAGGACTTCCTGATCTTACCAAAATGCACACTCTTAGTTAAGCATTTATTGTTACTGGAGCAGCTTCTAGTTACAACACTACCCCTGCAGCCAACAATTACTATCCATAGTTACCCTACTTAGTACTCTGGACGGCAGAAGTCATGTCTCATTCAGCTTTATAACCCCCTTGGTGCCTTGCACATAGTATCACCCACCTCACTAGGGTGTTGGGAGGAAAATGCTTGGTAGCCCTAAAGTGAAGTGCTAGAAAATGGGAAGACTAGTGGCAGTTTGTAAATGCTTGGTTAACAGCTATTGGATGAATGGAAGTCCTTAATGAACCCCATGGTGTATATAATTACCAGAAAGTCTAGTTCCTTCCATAATTTCTTCTCGTTCCCTGGCTCCTTCACACTCCAGTGGACCGGAACTCTGGTGTTCATGAAGTAGAGGAGACTGGCACCTAAAGAGAAATAGGGAAATTAAGGTTCTTGTTTTTAAACCAAATCAACCCGTAATCACGACCATTCTTTACATCTCGAATTTCCGAAAGAGAAATGAAAAGGAAACCCTATTTAGAAGCCATTTCCTCGTAAAAAGGTAGGTGCCTTTCAGCTCAAGCCCAGCACTGGAGCTGAGTGTGTCTTGAAGTCTGCAGAACTTAACTGAATTCACCAAATGGTCAGTCAGTAAGGCCACATGGGAGTTATAAAAGGTTAAATAACTATAGTTGGACTATGAATCTGTGGCAAAATACAGCCAGATCCATCCAGTGTGCATTCTCTGTTTACCTCTCTTGACTTTGTTGCTTCTGTTAGAATTAATCATTTTTAAAGGCAGTGGTAAAAAACAGCAACAACCAAACATCTGACTGACTTTTAGGCAATAGAGAAGGGCCCCAGCTAAGAAAACCCTAGACAAAATCCAAACTTATGTTTTTTAAATTCAGAATGAAAAAGGCTATGAAAAAAAAGTTTTTTGTTAAATTTTGTCAAATGAGCTATTTGTAAAGCATTTTGCAAACCTTTAAATGCTATGTAAATGCTTGCTATTGTTACTAGTTAGGAAAACTATTACTGCAAAATGTTCATTTATACAAATAATTTGTTTACAATTTTTAGGAAATTTCTAGGAAAAAAATAAACATTCTTAAAATACAAATATCTAATTTTACATAAAATAGAAAGATGCAAAAGAAATAGGTGCAAGTTTTCTTTTGTAAATGTTAATATAGTAACATAAAACCTTTGCTCATTCTCTAAATCATTCCTTTAAAATGGCAGAGATTGGATTCTGTTGCAAAGCAACATGCCAATACAGTTACTAGCAGCAATTACTACTCTGCAGAAAAGTCTGACTAGACGAGCATTTTTTTCCCATTTTCTTCCCATGAAATTTATTAATGTTTTCTCTGTTATTAGCATCAATCAATTCAACTGTCACAATGCTCACAATGAACCATATGACTTTGCTCCGGTCTGCTCCTAGACACTATGCATATACGACCAGGGATATTTTATAGCAAAACGTGTCAAGGCAACAATATTCTGCCGCTTGGATAACATGTTAAATGGTAGGGGGTCTGTCACACACCAAGGTTATGAATAAAAAAATGCTTTTTGTTAAATTTTGTCAAATGAGTTATTTGTAAAGCATTTTGCAAATCTCTAAAAGCTATTTAAATGCTTGCTATTATAATTAATTAAAAATTACTACTTTAAAATGTTCATCTATTTATACAATTATTATTTACTATTTATCCTTTAACTTTGAGCAGTCTCTTAAAGGGGAAAAAAAATGGCATTAAAGAAGGTTGGGAGTTCACCCCTCTTTAGCATTTAAAGAAAAAGCTACCAAAGGCTGGTCTTTATAGTTTCCCTAAAGGCTTAATGTTCAATTTTATGTTTTATTTTACTGAAATGAAAAAAAAAAGTCAACAATAACAAGCAAAAAGCCAAACCATTGCTCCCACAGCAGTGAAATGATGTGATTTTTAAAAAAAAAACCTGGTTAAATCCTATACAGAAAATAGGGGACTAGAGTGCAATAGAAAATCATCAATACCCGTCATATCCCACTTGCTGTCTCCAGTGGCTACTCCCGCTGGGTCCTGGGTCACTGGAAGATGACTGGTTGCTTGGTGAACTTCTGTAATGTTGACTAGAATCATTAACAGTGCACTGAGGTATTTGTGGAGTTTCAACATCTTGACCTGGCCTGTTTTGTTTTACAAATAAATTCATTTTTTTACAATTACAAAGAAAAGAAAGAAACATGTTGAGATGAAGAAAAAAAAACACTGAACCATTCAGAACAGGATAATTAAGCTATAAGCAATTAAGAGTTGATTATAATGAGATATGTCAGTTGCTTTATAGTTGGGAATGTTACAGTGAAAAGAAATATGTGTAGAAACAAAACCACACTTAATCACCTACAGAACTCAATATAAAGATTCATGTGGAATGTAGCACGTAGGAAAATAGGAACAGAGGAAAAGAAAAGATTGTAGAATTGGGATAAGAACAGCACCAATAGGTTTTTCATTATACTTCATGGCATTCTGGTGAGCTCTATTCATTTTCAAATGATCATCATTTTTCATTGTAATCCTGTTTCACTGAGAGTACAATTTGCTCGTGAAACACAAAAATGAGTTAATGTTGGGGGCAGGCAGAAAAATAGCTCTCAAATTCTTTTGCTACAAGATCTTTTCTGGATATTATTTTATTTAATATTTTTTACTGCATACCATCTTAACACAGAAAATATCTTTGAGGAATTTTTCCTTCATTTAAGCTTCGATATAGGACTTCAATTTGTTTATGCACATCAAACTATTATGATGGGTCTCTATCCTGGACTGTCTACTTGCATCTTTATTGCTATGGAATAGTCACTAAATTCACTGTGTCTTTAATTGAACTAGATTAAATGCTCTTCCTTGGGCAGAGAGTGGAATTCGAGTCTCTTGAAATTTAATGAATAAAGAAAGGGAAAAGAAAAGTAAGAGAACATTTGGCAAATCAACATGTATAAGGCTCTCTTATCAATTACCGCATTTCATACACAGCCTGTCAACCTTGTTTGGAGAAACAGTATACTTTAATGAGAAGAGGCACAGGGAAGAAACACTTCTAAGCTTCAAGAATAATAAACATTAAAAATGGGAGTTAGAAAGAACTGATTGGGTCTGGATGCAAACTGAAGCATATTTTTTTTTTAAACTTTCTTTTTCTTTTTTTTTTGTGGGGGGGAACCTATGTTTTCTTTCACAACACGACTAACATGGAAATATTTTGCATGACTGCATATGTGTAACCTATATCAAATTGCTTGTCTTCTCATGGTGGAGGTGGGGGTGGGGTGGGGGTGGTGGGATATGGAAGGGAAGAAGAGAATTTGGAATTCAAAATCTAAAAAAATGAGTTTTAAAAATTGCTTTTACGTTTAATTGGAAAACATTAAATATTTGGAAAAAAAGAGTAAGAGCTGATCAGGTCCTTCACAAATAAATAATTTTATTTTGCCATCTAGGGAAGTGCCCGCATGCATTTATACAAATGAATTAATATGGTATGTAGACACATACACACACACGCACATGCACATGCAAGACTGTGTGAATGTACATATTTGTGTGTGTATATATGTG
This sequence comes from Trichosurus vulpecula, assembly GCF_011100635.1. Classification (NCBI taxonomy): domain Eukaryota; kingdom Metazoa; phylum Chordata; class Mammalia; order Diprotodontia; family Phalangeridae; genus Trichosurus; species Trichosurus vulpecula. The sequence continues at coordinate 150,805,772 of NC_050576.1, read as the reverse complement.
CGTATGTGTATACCTGTAGCTATAGATATACAATAAAAATTTAAGTTATACAGGTTAGAAATGCTAACCACTCCTTAAGCATTTAATGAATACTGTTAACAAGCTTTAAATTCATGCTTTCCCATTCATTGACAGTAATTTGCTTCAAATAATTTCTTTTAAACCTTACTACGCTACATTTAAGGGAGGAAAGGAAAGCATAAGGCCTCCTAATGATCACAGAACTTCTTGCAATGGTGCCCATGTTATGATAATGGAATTTAATCATTAATTTTGCAGAGGATCGTTTTGTTTTATTTATGCTCATTACTTGTCTACATAGGCTCCCGTCACAGAGTTTCCAGTGTTATCTTACCCAGGATGCTTAGAGCACAAATTACCTAGCAGCTTCTGTTTCACGATGGGGAAAGAGGAGACACTGTTTACTCTGCTGTGGAGAACCGTCTGCTCCTTGGGCAGTTTCCGGTTCTCTCCCATGGAACCACTCAAATGAGAGAGGGATGACCTACTCCCTGCCTTGCCAACTCCCTGCTTTTCCCCCAAGCTCCTTCTGACCTTAGCCCAAATGTCTGGACACCACTGTTTAGAACAAGCTAATTTATGAGTGACTGAGCCAAAGAAAAGTACCATCCGAAGACAGCAAATCCTAAAACCCAAGGGGCTTATAAGGAGAGCCCACAGGAAAAAAAGAAAGGGGAGAAATTCAAGAATGAAGGAGTTTACCTTGTGCCATCTGGCAACTTTCTGTCAAAGGACGTGCTGCGAGGAATAGCTGTCTGAGCCTGTTGGAGAAGCTGCTGGCAGGGCAGCCGGTCAGATGTTCCCAGGATTGGGGAGGCACGAGACAGAGGCTGCCCAGCAGGAGTAGGGACCCGATGCCAAGTCGTATTCCTCCTGAAAGGGGTTTTGTACTCACAGGGGGTACCTTCACTGTCCAGTTTATATTCCACCATGGGGATTCGGCAGAGCTCAGAACAACCCCTGCGGAACCAAGAAGAGAAACCGAGTCATCCAGCCTGGTCACACACATCGACACACTCATATACCTAAAAAGTCTCACAATTTCTTTCCAGGGCTCCTCCTCTGCTCAAGAGGAAACACCTTATGGTGGCGCATTGCAGGTGGTTTTACAAACCTCACCCAAATGGAATCAGAAGGGTCTAAATTCCTTATTTGTGTCTAGTTTCAATTATCCATGCTTAGGCTTAGGGATGTGATGGGATAATTCCTCAACAAAATAAAAACCACCCAACCATTAGTAATATAAAATAATTACCATAAAATAAGTACAGAGAGGCACACGCATCCTCACCCCCTCCCATGACTAGCTCTGATCGTTTACTGACCTCTTGCCATAATAATAATATAATATAATAATAATTAATAATACTAATAACAATAATAAAGCCAAGAAACATTTACATAGCACTTCCTAAGTGTCACGTACTGTGCTAAGTGTTTTATAATTATCATCTCATTTGACCTTCACAATAACCCTGGAAAGTAGGTGCTATTATTGTTATTCTCATTTTACAGATAAAGAAATAGAGGCAAAGAGAAGTTAAGTGACTTGCCCAGGGTCATACAGCTATTAGATGTATGAGGCTGGATTTGAACTCGGGTCTTCCTGACGGTATTCCTGGCCCTCTATTCACTGTGCTACCTAGTTTCCTCTCTTATTGACAATCTAAAACCCAGCTAGTTACTTGGGGCAGTGGAGGTAATGTGGGATAATGAAAAACGGAAGTCAGAAGGCTGCATTTGAACTCAGGTCCTCCTGACTCCAGGGCTGGTGCTCTACTCACTGAACCACCTGGCAGCCCCTATATTATGTATTTCAGTGATTTGTGTTTATACTCTCATCTAAGTAGGCTAAAAGCTTCAGGGGGACAAGGACTGTGTTATGTAAACTAGTTATTACCACCACCCCTTATCTGTGTATAATAGCCACTTAATTGTTTTTGTTGTTGAAGGATAGGTGATGTTAGTCAGTCATTCTTTTAATTCACAAAAAAATGATGACATTAAAAAAATGAAGAATCCACCAACAGAATTTGGGAATCTTAGAAAATAATTGGATTAGTTTGCAAATTTCTCATCCCTCTCACATAATTTATGAGAATATCCCATACTGGCTTCCTTTGCTTCCTTTCAGTCTCAGCTAAAGATCCACCTTCTGAAAAAAAAAAAAGAGTATTTCCCAGTCCTCCTTAATCTGAGTGTCTTTCCTCTTAGATGACCCTCAACTGATCTTATATTTATCTCGTTTGTATCTTACTGACACACTTTCTGTGAATTTCTTCGGAGATGGGAGTTGTTTTTTTTCTTTCTTTGTTTCCCTAGCACTTAGTAGGTGCTTAATAATTAATTGGTGGTTGATAGAGTACTTACGATATTGTATAATAATGATTCCAGGTTTTAGTAAGATATCTTAGACTTTTTCTTTTAATCACACATCTCTACAAAAAGTTTACATGGACCATCCATCCAGTCAAAATCAACACCCACTTTCCATTGAAATGTCATTCAGGTTTTTCCAAGAAGGCTTCTGGACTGCATGTTTGTCTTGGAAGGTCCTTGGAAGGCTCTTTCAATGATTAGATGACAGGATAAAACACTCTCAATCCCTTCAAATAGCAGGGGAAAAGAGAATGCGGAGAACTCTCTATTCTCTTTGTGGCTTGTCTCCTCCTTTTCCTTGGCCTCCTGGGAAACCACCCTGACCTCTAAAGTTTCCTTGGCCTCTGCCACTAAGGCCCCCAACCTCCTCTATCACCTTTTCAACCACTGAAGTCTCTACAACCACCACCTCCATGACTGCCACCAGGGCCTCCAAAGCCAATGAGCTTGGCCCACTCCAGAGTTATATGATTCCATCAATCTCTGCATCTTCCATGACCTCTTTGCAGCTTTTGCATCTTCTGAGTTGAAGTCTATAAAACTGGACCCTTCCGATGACCCTGTCTCCCTGTCAGGGACTAACTATCCTGGCATCGACAGAGCCATGAAATAAATCTTCCAGTATTTCTTTGTCATGTCTCTGGACAGATGAACAACGTTTTGTAGGACTGGCTCCTTGGTGCTGCCCCCAAGATAAAATATAGTCGCTTTACCGTGACATTTATAAGTCCTCCACCATTCGGCTCCGACCTGCCTGCTTCTAAGGCTTATTACACATTATATCCCTTTAGATGTTCTATTGTCTGGCCAAAAGGACCTACTTACTGCTACTGATACATAGAATTCCGTCCCCTGTTTTCATGCCTATGTCCAGTCTATTATTTCACCTTGTTCTGACAATCGAGTCTCTAACTCCATTCAGAGTTCAATCCAAGGGCCATCTCCTATACAAGGCCTTACCCAATTCCTCCAGCAATGAGTGGTTCCTTGAAATGGTTTTGCATGTACCTGGTAGTTGCTAACAAATGACCTGCCATTTCCCTTGTTAAAATGCAAGATCCTTGAAAGCAAGGGATTTGCTTGATTTTTATTTTTTTAGCCCCAGCATCTAACATGACTGACTTGGACTGAGCTGATGATGGTAAGGTATGTAAAAAAAAAAAATAAGTCACAATCAATGAAAAAATTTAGGGCTAACTCACATCCAACTCTTGCGTACTTCTAAGCCATCAGAAGTACATTTTTTTACCCAGCTTGATGGCTCCCAGAGAGGCAATCTCTCCATGTTCTCTTTCCTATATTCAATAGATCAGTAAGGTACTTAAGTTCTTTTAGGCTGGAAAAATATATTTTATGTCATTTACAGTCACCCTTGGGTCTCCACTAACAAGTTACACACCACAAATAGCACCATTAACAAGTTCAGAGTCAGCTCACAAAGCCAATTACTCTAGTTTGTCATTCCAAGATGAAGCCCGGGGAAGTTTTGATATTGGTGTGTTCAAGGCAAGCCTTTTCAGTTTTAATATGCCTATATATGAAGCAGTCAGCTTTAAAAGCCCTGAGACCTTTCTGTACTCATTCTAGAGTTAACAAAGGACTTTCTAAGATGTTCTACCTTTAATGAACTACATGATGCTTTTAAAAAGTTGGAGTATAATACTCCCGAGGAAAGCTGAGGGGCTTTTGTACATACCGATTAAGAACCAGCTGCCTCAATAGCCACATAAAAACCCTGCCTTTAAATGCAACACGATGACATCTCTCTCAGCCTATCTGTTGAACTTTCATTTACAACAAGCACACATATCCACTGTAAATGGGAATGCCTCTATAGCTTAACCATATCGTGACTATTTTTCTCCTCTGTGCTAAAAAAAAAAAAAAAAAAAAAAAAAAAAAAAAAAAAGCCTTTGTACAGGAAGCCTAATTACAGAAAGGAGCAGCAAGAAATAAAGAATAAATGATCCTCAAGGGTTTTGTGAGCACAAAAAGATATGCATATGCATACAAAGAATCTCGTCTTAAAATTAACCCCCTCTCCTTCCCATTAACCTATGAGCCTGAATGAAAGTCTAAACATATTGTTTTGTAATGGTGTGAAGGTGACCCTTTATTCTTGAAAGTTATCAGCTGTTTGGGGAAGTTTATCACCAGAAGGTTGGCCATTAGGTGAAGAACTATTTTTTGCTATGGCAACTCATGAAGGACCATCCGTTAAAGCAGGGAGGAGCTGATATCTAACTAGGTAGAAGGAATGCCCACACCAACTAAGTCATGCATCCTTCTCAATTATGGAAAAATTTCCTCAAAAGTAATTTCTCTCTCAACACTCAAGTATGCAGGACAATATAGAGGGATCAATGGCTTGATTTCCCAAAACCTTAAAATAACATCTATTTGGCTTTGGAATATGAGATGTGTTATATGTTTCTTTCTGCGTTCTCTCCTTGTAATTTTTGTCATCTTATCCAGTCCTGCAAGAATCAATTCTCTCTATAAAACTGACTCCCAGAAGCATCCATATTTAACCCATTCTCTCTCTTGGACCTTAGCACAAAAATGTATCTGTATGACCTTGAGCAAATCATTAATCTCCGTGGGCCTCAGTTTCCTCATCTGTAAATTAAGGGGTCTGGGCTAGATTTGTCTGTTTCTTCATTTACTAGTCTTTTCAAGCTCTAGATTTATGATCTGATAATTTCCAAATGCCTGTAAGGTATCTCCACCTAGAAATCCCATGGGTACCCTACACACAACATATCCAAAACTTGGTCATTTATCCACTTCAAACATCCCTATTTCTGCTCAGCATCAATCCCTCCAAAACAAAACTTCCTGAGCTTAAAAACCTGAAGTTATTTTTGAATCTTCCCTTGCTCTCACTGCAGCCCCCACATCCAAACATTGCTTTAGTGTGGTCAATCCCACCTCCAAAACATCTCTTGCATCTGTGCTCCTTCTCATCCCTCATGGTTAGTCGTTAGTTTAATTTATACTTTCTTTACCCCTCACATGGATCACTACAATAGTCATCTAATTGATCCCCCCACCTCCACACTCTCTACTTTTGAATCCGTCCTTACAGAGCTTCCAAAATTATTTTCTTAGTGTACAGTATGCATGACTCTCCTAGGCTAAAAAAAACCTTTAGGATTTCCCTATAGCCCACAGAATAAAATATAAATTACTTTCTCTAACATGAAGTTCCTCTACGATTTGGCTCCAACCTTTATGTCCCAGTCTTATTTCACATTACTCCCCCATATTCCAGCCAAACTCAACCAATAGATATTTCATATTTTCCACACCTCTGTATGTTGGCAGAAGCTATATCCCCATCCTGTTCTCAGAATGCATCCTCTACTTTTCCTTGTCTTTTAGAATTCTTAATCTCCCTTTATGGGGTTGGCCAAGGTGCTACCTCTTCTATGAAGATTTCCCTGATCCCCTCAGAAGTTAGTATTGTTTTCCTCCTCAATTTTTCCTAAAACATTTAATTTGATTTCTCCCTTGCTCTACACTTATGTGTATACTGACAATCTGCTCCCTTGCTACACAGTTGAATGTAAGCTCCTTGAGGGTCAGAACTATTGCCCAGTTTAGAAAGATATCCTGTACATATCAGGTGCTGAATACACATCTGTTCAATGGAGTTTGTTTATCTTAAAAGATAATGTCATTATTTTGCATTCCCCCACCCCACCAACACACACCAAGAACAAACCTGCTTGATGGCAAATCTGAAACAGGATTTGGTATGGATTTAGAATCTAGTCCCTCGAATGCATTCAATTTTTATTTATTGTTTTTTAATATTTGTTAAATGTATAAATAGTGGAGATCATTAAGAATACTGAATAGATACAATTCAATGTGTTTGTATGTGTGCGTGTGTGTGTCTGTCTGTGTGTGTATGTATGTTCTGCTGTTCTGTCCACTATCCACAAAATATTTAACTTTTATATCAATCTCATTTCTTAATTCAGAAGATAGGGCAAGATGAAGCTTCCATTTTCTGCACAAAATGGGAAAGCATGGCATATTCATTTCCTTTCCAAGCCCATGAAAGTTAAGGATGCTGGGAGGGTTTGGTGGGCTCACAATACCCTTCCCATTCCAAATACTGACCTACTGACCTAGGCCTGGGTTTTCTTGCTGCGCTGTTTGGTGTGTGTGTGTGTGTGTGTGTGTGTGTTAGAAAGCAAGGCTGGGCTGTTTGAGCTTTTGTTTGTAAAATATTTCTCTCAGAGCTGTCATGAGAACAGTAGTCTTTAGCAAGGCATTCTCAAAGTTTGATATTTATAGGAAAAATCTTATAAAAATGCAGTCATGACCTGAGGCTTCTGCTGAATGCCTGAGTACTGTATTATGTTGAAGACAGAATACAGACAGAACGAAGCAATTTCCAATATCTCAGCTATGCCAAACATACATGTAAATTCTCTTTTCCATTTCTCTAATTGGTCCCCTGCTGTCCTCCAAAGAACTCTTCTCAAAAATCATTTCATCTAAAAACAGCTAATCTTATTATATTACTACTCGAAGTACAAGCATGTATTCTGACGCTCAATTTAATATGACTTATAACTAAATGGTGCAGGGGATAGAGTGCTGGGCTTGGAATCAAGAAGAATCATCTTCCTGAGTTCAAATCTGTCCCTGGATACTTCCTAACTGTGTGACCCTCGGCAAGTCAGTGAACCCTGTTTGCCTCAGTTCCCCATCTGTAAAACGAGCCAGAGAAGGAAATGGCAAAACCACTGCAATATCTTTGCCAAGAAAACCCTAAATGGAGTCACAGAGTTGGACACGACTGAAAATGACTGAACAAAAATCGTTACCAACTAATCCTAGCCATTATAGTGCTTGCTTAGCAATTTCCCTGACATTATTTTCCACAAACACAATCTTCTAGTCAGACTATCGAGACTTAGCTTCATATATACCAGGCTCTGACCAGATATAGCAGAATCTCCTTTAAGGCTAGCTACGTACAGCAAATTTCCAAAGGAACCATTCTTTTGGTGAAATGAGGAAGCAGATTTAAAGAAAGCCCAGAAGACTAATCTCTGCAGTATATATGTCACTGCATGCTGCTCGAGCTGCTCCACATCTCAATTTGCATGAGTTCTTCTGTCTTCCCCATGGGTGTTTGTCATATGTCCTGTACCAAAAACACCACCAAGAGGCAATGTGGCATTGTGGAAAGAGTCAAAAGATCCGAGTTCAAACTCAGGCTCTGTCACTTGATCCCTGATGCCTGTGTGATTATGGGCACATCATTAGACCTCTCTTATTCTTTCTTTTTCCATTGTAGGGGTAGGAGGAGAGAATACACAAAGTCCTTGGTTGTTCAGTCATCTCCCACTCTTCATAACCCCATTTGGGGTTTTCTTGGCAGGGATACTGGAGTAGTTTGCCATTTGCTTCTCCAGCTCACTTTAGATCTGAGGAAACTGAAGCAAACAGGGTTAAGTGACTTGCCCAGGGTCACACATAGCCAGTAAGTATCTGAGGACAGATTTGAATTCAGGAAGATGAGTCTTCTTGACTCCAGACCCGGCACTTTATCCACTGTGCCACCTACAATCCTATGGCCTTTGCTGTCAAGTGTGATGGATATTCAGAGACCCTTGGGGAGACCTATTTGAAGTAATGCAAGACCAACGATGCAGAACCAAAGGATGCACATGATGACTGTGACATAAACACCACCAACCAGTAACAAAGCTCAGGTCAAATACAAAGAGCAAAGCTGGTAAACATTAAAAGGAAAGCACCCATATTTCTTTTGTGTTAAATAACAAACAACAACAAAAAAAAAAACAAGAAAGCCATGTTTTATCCTTTGTAACCACTCTACTCAACGATTGTCAGTGAATGCATTTGGGATTGGTGTGTTTGCCAGGACACACCCACTCTGTCAAATCGAAATGTGTCCAACGAAAATGAATACCCTCCAAAAAGGAAAAATATCATCTTCTAATTCTATTGCTAGCCTGCTGCAGCTGATGCATTGCAGTGTTTTTAATTGACAAAGAATAGATGATCCTGTCTCCTGGGAAACTTCCACTGCAACCAATGGGAAGAGGGGGAAAAAAACCAAGCTTTAAAGATTTTTACCCCTTCCACATCAACGGAAACTCAAACTTCATTGATAAATGTATTTGGCTTCCTCTGAGATACTAGATACAAGTCAAGGGACTCGAGTTGTATTTATAGCATCTGGCACATTTTCTGTAGTTGGCTTGCCAAAAGGAAATACTCAGAAATTTTAGATAAGGCTGCAAGATCAATTACATGCAAGCATTTTGATTTCCTCTTTGGTTAACAATAAATGTACATATCATCTGCTTATAGTTGAGTATCTTAATTACCATGCTGGAAGGAAAATAACACAAACTGGGACAGATTCAGCTTTAGGGTTAAAAAGAAATCTAATTGCTAAATCTGTAGTTCAGCTCCGAAAACTTTTCCATTTAATCTTTCACTACCACAGCCTGGAAGGCAATACATTTTGCAAAGACAAGCTTAGGTCATCAAAGTCTGTTAGGTAATTACGTCAAAATCCAAAACAAAACTGGTGACAAGTAGAAGCATTATCTGGAACTCTCCTATGGTTTCATGATGCTGTGCTATTCAGATAAACATATCTCTTGTTGGAGTATGTGATCATTTAAAATATATCCCAGGCAACCTGGGGAGGGTCTATTCTTGATTTTAATCACCGTTATCATGTTATTCTAGGCCTTCTGAACCCATTGATTTTGCTATTATTTAAAGGTGGGCTCCTCAGTGAGTTCATCACAGTTAGTCAGAGAGAATAAAAGTGCAACCTAGTCTGTTGCGGGAAGCCAAGTGGGCAGGCTAATGGTAGGGAAACAAAGAGCTGCATTATTCCTGCATCCCGAAGGCATCTGGGCCAATCCGTCCCTGAACAAGATACCTTCATAAATGGCCTTCACCGAAAATGTCTCCACTCCTTTCTGAAGCAGTCTGTTTTACTTTTGGATCGCTCTAATTCTTAAGAAGTTATTACTGTGTTATAAAAAATGATGAAAATGATGGATCCAGAGAAGCATGGAAAAACTTTATATGAAACAATGTGAAGTGAAGGAAGCAGAACCAGGAAAACAAGATACACAATGACCACAACAATGTAAACGGAAAGAAACGGAAGAAAACAAGTGAAACCGAACATTGTGTAATTACAAAGAATAAGCATGGCCTTTGAGGATGAGGAAAAGCCTTCTCTCTGCAATTCCATGGCAGAGTTTGGGGTCCATGGATGTAGAACATGGCATATAACATGAGATTTTTTTAAAAAAAATATGCTTTGGTCAGTTTTGCTGATTTCTTTTTCTTTTTTTTTTTTTTTTCGTTTAAAAAAATTCTTTGTCATAAGTGAGGTCTTTCTGGGAGAAGATAGTGGGAGGGATACTGGAGAAATCTAGGCAATGCAAAAACAAAGTTATTAAAATCTAATTAAAAAGAAAGTTTTTCTTTGTACCAAGCTTAAGTCTTCCTCTCAACAATCTCTACTCAATGCTCCTAGTTCTGTCCTGTAGGGCCAAGCAGAAGAAGCGAATTTTCTTGGCTTTAAATGTTCCTCACTGTTTAGTATTACCTATACGGTATAATACAATGGGCAATGCCTGGCCCATAGTAGGAGTTTAATATATTTTAGCTGTTTGTTTAGTAAGTGGCCTTGTTTTACAGCTAGCAAAAACAAAGGTGTGGAACACAAACATATATCTTCTACCCACTCACAAGCACTTTGTGGAAGATTTTGGTGTCTGAGTAATAATCTAAGCTGCTAAAGGGTGTGGATATTGATTTGGCTAGATAACTAGGAACCAACCATATAATATTTTCATATTACAGAACAATGGAGGAACAACAATTTAATCTCTAGCTATTAGGAAATATTTTTTTGATTCTTCTACTCCACCCTAATTAGTTCCTTATTTCACTCCCCATCAAAATTATTTCAAATCTCCCCTTTTCTCTTTAACTGTCCCTCATTTCCTTGTCCCTGCATGCTCTTGGATAAGGATTTCAACTCTTAATTTACTGAGAAAAATTGAGGTCATTTAGTGTGAGCTCCCTTTATTCTATCTTGTTCAACTTAAAATCCCTTGACATCATTTCCCACTCTCTCCTCTCCTCTAGTTTCTGATCATTAAGGTGGCTTTTTTTTGCTTGCCAAGGCTAACACCTTTACTTATACTCTTGACTCCATATCCACCTCTCCTCTCAAGCATCTCATTACTCTAATCGTCATTCTCTCCCTCTCTCTACTGGTTCCTTCCTTATTGCCTTCAAATAAACCCAAGTCTATCGCATCCTTAAAAATCTTCTCCACCATCTTCTCAGGCTACCGTTGTATATTTCTCCTCCTTTTTTCACCCACATTTCTAAGGAAAAAAATATCTACACTTGCTGCCTCTATTTTCTTTCCTTTCCCTCACTTGTCAACCCTTTGCAATTTGGCTTCCTAACTTAACACTCAAAAGAAACCACTCTCTCCAAAGTAACCAAGGATCCTGCCATTGCCACATGTGACAGTCTTTCTCAGTCTCGGATCTTATATTTTTACCCCAAGAGTTAAAGTAGTAGAAATTACCAAAGAGTTCGCATCCTATATAGCTTATCCCTTCAACTTATCCCTAACAGTTTTCTTTTCCTGCTACATTTTAGCATATGTAGATTTGGTTCTCATCCCAATATTTTGGGAGTTACAAATCTATATCATACATAAGAATAAGACCATTGTATAAAGTAACCTTCCTAATAAATGGCTTAATGCTTACTGGAATGGGGTTTTTTGATTATGAGGCAATTTTGGTATCTCAGCCCTATAACCAATACCTACTTTACTAAAAATTTCTTTTTCACTTTTAACAATTTTCAAAATTCATGTACATACCATGAGTATTGAAAATCAAGGAAAAGGGATTCCTCCCTCCCCCCTCCCCAAATTTACTAGACACCATGAATATAAAAACAATGGCTCCAGAGCTCAGACAGTAAATATTGCTGTCTTGTTGTCATAAGCACTTCTATTTCCTAATTAGGCCCAAAAGACCTGTTTTTCATTTAAGGTAACATTATGCTAAAGGGAAGCTACAGCATTTGCCAATTTTAACATACCAAAAGTTACCAGAGCAGTAATCAGTTATTAACAAGCAAACGTTAGAAGATAATCATACTTCACGAACAAAATATAAATCAATGAACTGACTAGAAGCCTCCTCTGCCAAGAGTATGAAGCAGTCTGATGATAAATTGTGTAACATTTATTAATATCATCTTTCTCAAAGAACATGCCAAAGAGAATGACAATTGTGTGATAATTGTAAAATCATATCCTCCTTGGAAGGGAGGAATAGATGAGGAAGGAAACTTATATAAACAGAAATGAAAAAATTACACCTTCCTGCTCAAAATCTATGCTCCTATGTAATGCAGTATTACACCCTAATCTGAAAAGGATGGCTCTTCTAGACTGGCTTTTTTAATTCCCATGGCTCTACACTTCTTTCATGTTTCAGCATGATTTTTAACTAGAAGTGTAAAAAAAATAGTTTTCATGATAGAAAAAGAGGCAATGCCTATGTTCTTATGTCCTTACTTTCACTAAGGTATTTTTTCTACATTTACTTCTTTTAGGAGAAAAAAAAAAATAAGATCTGAGATTCACCAATCATGCAGCCTCTTTTCCGAAATTTAGACCTACTTAATGTAATTCTACTCATTTTACTTTAGTGTTCTAGAGAATGAGTCACTTCCCAGTTCCATTCAGTGCTTCAATGTCCCTTCTATGAAAAGCAGATACTGATTTTTTCTATCTCATGTTTACAGTGACCTCATCAAGCAAAAAAAGAATTCCAGGATTCTTTTAATTTTTAATTTTAAATGCAGGAAAAGGTCTCTTGCCTGCCAAAGGCTAAACTACCATCAAGAAAAAATCTGCTACTAGAAAAAAGATAAAAGAGAATAAAAATATAGCAGAGCACTGATTTTTTTTTCTTATCACAGTTAAGATTTATATAGGTCTTTTAAGGCTTACAAAGTGCTTTATGTATTTTATTTGGATTTTTATAAAGAAAATTCATTCTCTCTGACCTTCAGTTTATTTTTCCTCTCAGTTTTTATGTGGTACATTTCCCAGTATAAGTATTTTATATGATACATTTCAAATAATATATACACACATAGATCTGTATACTCACACCAACAATAGATAGAGATTGGAGCACTGGGCAGAGAGTCAAGAAAATTTGAGTTCAAATCTGGCAACAGACACTTACTAGCTGTGTGACCTCAGACAAGTCACTTACACCTGCGTCTTCAATTTTGAATGTAAAATGAAGATGATAATAGCACCCACCTCCAAGGAGGTTGTGAGGATCAAATGAGAAAATATCTGTAAAGCGCTTAGCGCAGCAGCTGACACATAGTAGGCATTTAATAAAGACTTGTTCCTTTTCTCCCTTTCCCATTAAATCACTTAGTGGATTACGTTCTAAAATTTCCTGCATGGTAATTAAATTAAACCTAAATTGATCTAATGGCCACAATCCAACTAATTTTTTTTAAAGACACAACACAGCATTTCTTGAAAGCCTTGATAAATATGGTAAAGGGTAGCTACATGTTACAAGCAGCAAGAGAACCAAACAATTCACACCCAGGAATGTGCGGCCTGGACTCTTGGTTTCTTACCTTCTGGGAGATCCATCTTCATGAGGCTGAATGATGACTACCTTGACTGTCACAGAAGTACGTAACAGATCAATCATCTGCTCGTGAGTCAGGGTGGCTACGGCTACTTTGCAGATCTCGACGAGGCGGCTGCCTTGGCGTAGGCCAGCCTTCCAAGCAAAGCCAAAGGGTTCCACATCTGCTACAATTCCTTCAAAGTTGACATGGAAGCCCAGTTGGCCCAGCCCATTCCTCCGCAATGTCATTTCCACGGTTTCACATCCTCGGGTCACTATCTAAAGAAGTATGAGATGGTTAAAAAAGCAAAATAAAAAATGACTATCCCCCTCAGTAGCTTCCTTGAACTTGTGGAGAAACTAATTTTTAGAGCTGTTTATTATTATGGAACATGGCACCCATCACATACAAATATAGGGTCATCGTTGCCTCAGCATTGGTGAATGACAAAGGTTTTCCTCTGTAAAATTAATATTGTAGGGATTTTTTCAGATATCTAAAATCTGATATTTCTCCTCCCTTTCCTAGAGGGGAGAGCCAGCTGTCTACTTTCTGTAATAAAGACAATGACAGATGTATCATTTTACCATAATTGGAGTATCAAATACACAAAAGAGGAAGTCAAAGCACATCAAAAATTTACTGCTTTCTAAGTAGATAAATATCTCACAGAGAAGTTGTGTTTCCTTATAATTCATTAACCCAGAACTTGAAAATATTTATGATGAGCTAACAAGACAATTCTCACTCTTTCTTTTCTATATCAATTTTACAGACATGTAAGGTTTTATAAAGAAGTAAATTTAGGTGTGATATACGAAGGGGGGGTGGGGTTTCTTAGCCAAAAGTAGGACAGGTTGTCTGGAGAGGTAGTAAATCTTCCTCCCACACCAAGGATGTCTCTAAGCAAAGATTGGAGGATCACTTGCTGGGCATGTTTCATAGGTGTTTCTCATCAAGGTATGGATAAGAATAGATCGCCTCTGACACCCCTTCCAACTCTTACTTCTTTGTGATCTACTTGGCTTTCCAAAATAAAATCCTCTATCACCAAAGTACTAATGAAATGTAAAAGTAGAGCATTTCTTCAAAAAATGCTATATTACTGAGAAAATGTTGACAGAAAACACACCATCCTTTCACATAGCTTTTTAACCATCCATTTAGTACAATCAGGCTAAAGATAAACTTACATCCATGCCAGGTGGTTAATTTTTTAAAAAAATTGCTTCTCTCACCCACCTTGCTTTCTCTTTTTCTATAATCCTATTGCTGCTGACTGACATAGTATAGTTGACCACCAGTATGCTGGTTAGTATGGGAAAGGTTGGTGAGAATCATGGTGGGCTGATAGAACTTACTTTGTGGCAATCTATCTACAAAGGAGGTCTCTGTAGACCACTCGTCTATACTCACAGATTACCCATCACCCCTCACACCCCCATTCCAATAAATCACTAAAAAGATCCCCCAAGGAAAGAGACTAATTCTGGATCCAGAACTAATGGGATGGAAAAGATCTGTGTCCTCTTCCCTTCCTCCCTTTTCTTTCTTTTCCCAAGTTCAAGAATTCCAAAGTTGTCAATATTATAAAAATAGACAGTAAAATCTAAAAGCCCATTTTGGGTCTCATTAAGAGAACTAAAAAACTAATGACGCAATCCAGTTAGTTTAAATTCTGGCAAATTCTATTCATTTGATTTTAATTTTGCAGAGATTGCTGTCACTGCAAAGTTTCCTTCAGTACTTCACTGTTCCTTCTATGACAAGCAGATATTGATTTCTTCGACCTCTCGTTTATTATCTAAGAGGGCAAAAGTATTGAGAAACTGCTGCTCATTAAGTAACATTTGATGATGATGATGATGGCATTAAGGTATCTGTAAGAAGCTCAAAGCTAAAAAAAAAACACAACAAAACATCATGAATATATGCCCAGGTCTGAACCACTGAATGAAGTTTCAGTTTAATAAGCATACATCTCCATGAGGCATGCTCTGAATGCCTATAGAGTTATTTTAATAAAAGCTACATCTGTATGGACAGCTGTGGAAAAGGGGCTCCCATGTATCACCATTGTGTTCGCTGTTTCTATAGTTACCACTCTTCTATACATTATGAGTCACCTTCTCACACCTAGAAGTGATGGCTTCAGCATTAAAGAACTCTGGAGAGGAATTGCTACTCCTAGTTAGTGACTGAATTTTAAAAGGCTGAGGATTCCTGTCTTTAAACAGAACTAATATAAAAGACATCTGTAGCACTCTCATGACAAAGGCACAGAACACATTCTGCACTTCAACTACATTCTTCTATTTTATTCCTTCCCTACCGATTGCAATTCTAATGGCAATACCCTCCTATAAAAATATGTAATGATGCCATTTTAACGTGAGATGAATTATTCTCATGGAGCCACTTCCCCCAAGAGGTCAGTTACAAAGTCTTTAAGAGGACCATAAAATGAAAAATCTGCATGGAGACCGAGTGCATCTGGGAAAACACATCCGGAATTACAAGTTGGTGAAGCCCCTATGTCAGTGATAATGCTGAGACTATAGAAGTCTCAACATTTGATATTATCTATGGTGAAATTTCTTGACACTAGTGTTATATTAGATTCACAGTGGAAAATACTAGCTTCATTTCACAGATCAAAATACTGATGCACAGAGGAGAAAAGACAAATTTAAGTAAGTTTCTCAATTGGTCAACTTTACTGAATACCACCATCACGGTGAAGAAGCTCCTTTTGGTTTTTAACTATACCATGTTCTTCTAATTTTTTTCTGGTCTCTGAAAACTCTCTCCTTTGCCTTTTCTTTTCCTCCAATCTATGAATTCTTGTCATTAGGCTCATCCAGCCCCTAGGCATGTCTCCCTTTCATTCTTTAATCTCTCATTGTTGCTGTTAAGTCGTTTTCAGTCATGTCCAACTCTTGGGGACCCTATTTGGGATTTTCTTGGCAAAGACACTGGAAAACTTTGCTGTTTCCTTCTCCCAGTTTACAGATGAGGAAATTGAGACAAACAGGGTTACATGACTTGCCCAAGGTTACACAGCTAGTAACTGTCTGAGGTCAGATTTGAGCACAGCAAGATGAGTCTTCCTGACTCCAGGCCTGGCACTCTATCCATTGAGTCACCTAGCTGCCTTTAGTCCTTCAGGGGACCTCAACCACCACATATACATCCTACTAGCCCTACTGGTCCCCATATTTCTATCTGCCCACAGGAGGTCTCCATTCAAATATTGTATAAATGCCTCAATCTTCAGTGAAAAATTAGGTGCTTTGAGTTCCTGTGCCAATGAAACATTCCTTTCCAATTATTATAGTTTCATCACTCTTATTGGAACTACAAGCTCAAATCTCAACCTTTCTCTTGATCTCATACTGGTTAACAAAGTCTGCTATTTTAGTTCTCCACAATGTCCCTTAAGTTTCACATCTTTTTTCCCTTATCTATAGTTACCATAGGTAGTGGCAAGATTGTTTGATTTGGAATCAAAAGACCTGGGATCAGATTGTGCTCTGAAAACTTAATAGCTACATGTTCCACGGGCAAGACCCTGGGCATCTGTAAGCCTTACGTTCCTTATCTGTACAATGGAGATATCACCTGTCCCCCCTCCCCCGTTACTTCACAGGATTGTTGGAATGATCTGATTACAAAATGGTTTGTAACACATTAAAGTGCTATATAAACATCAGTGTTACCACAAACTACCCAAATTTGGGTAACCCAGCTACTCAAATTTCCATTACCTACATTCATGATAATCTAAATTTTTCCTTGTCTTAATTTTCAGGTTCGGCCTGATGCAATAGATATTAAAAACAAATGGTAGCATTACCTTTGATCTATTATGTTCCAAGACAGCATCTCTCTCCCATACAAGCAAGGAAGGAAGTCTAGAAAACTATGAAATAGGATCCAGGGGACAGTAAGTACATGCGTTATAATGTAACCCTCTGGTGGCCAGTGTTAGTGAGATAAGTGTTGTCAGCAAGAATGTGCACCTTAGACATATATATGAGATAGATTCTGTCCAGGACAAAAGCCATTTCCTTGGCTTTTGGACACGAGAATTTTTGTGCAATGAGGCTGGAATGGGTCTTTCAAGCCAAGATTTCTTTGCGACTCATAGAAGAACAAAAGTAGGAAGGTCGAAGGAGAAAGGGAAAAAAGAAAAGAAAAAGTGAGGAAGAGAAAAATTTATACACTCCCTGTCCCCTAAACTGTTTGGATCTTGGTCTATATAATGAAAACCTACATAGCTTTGGGGATAGGAATTAGACATGAGAAATATTATGCCTATAAGCTTTTTAAAAAATTTCTCAAACTGAAAAAAGGGGCAAATAGTAACAATTACTTCACTCTCTACTGTCATTATTCTCTTCCTACTCAAGACCCAAACCAGAACACTTTAATTAGGTAAAAATGGAGTACAGCAATGAAAGTCTTATAGCACATGGGCAACTTTTTTTTATAACTAGTACATGAATTAACAATGAGTCTTTTGAACATATACTTCAATTTACTGACTTACAGGAATACTTTTCTAAGACCTTCTTAAAGTATTGTCACTTAATGATTAATAATACATTAAATCTAGTAGATGGGACACAAATAGATCTGCTGGATAAACATAAATAGGTAGTAAGGCATATGTATTGATGTAGTCAAAGTAGTCTCTGAGACTATTAATTACTTTCTGTGGGAGACACAGTCGTAATAGGCCTCTGGAACTGACACGATTTCCAAACAATTCCCTTGTTCTTTCTTGAAAAGATCTCAAAGTTTTCTCGGTGATTGCTCTTCCAATTTGGCTCCACCTAATCTGTGGAACTCACTAAGCAAACAAATTTCCTTGATTATCCTAAATGTAGAGCTTGGATTTATCCATCATTTTAGTCATTTGGGTCAGTGTGAATAAATGTCCCATCATCATTGGGAAGTGAAAGCGTATTGTAGTTTCATGTTTCTCTGGCAACAGTGCATATTATTTTCAAATTATCAGACTGTAGTGTTGAGAGTCCTGTATTTTGGATTTCTATTTTGCTGTGGAATTTTGCATTTGGAGTTTGAGGACTGAGGCTCAAATTCTAGGTCTATCGCTTCCTACTTCTGTGCCCTTGGGGAAATCATTTTACCATCCCATGCTTGGGTTTTTTCATCTGCAAAATGACCAGTGTAGAAACAATCTATGAAGTTTCTCCCAAATTTCAATCTTTTGAACAAAAACAAACAAAAATAAAAACAAAAAAAAAAACTTAGGCCTGCCAGGATCTTGGAAATCACTCTGTCCAATTCTCTCATTTTACAACAGAGGAAGCAATCTCCCAAAGGTTAGGTGTCCACGCCCTCAGTGAGTGGCAGAATTCCAACGAGGCTCAAGATTGCCTAATTTCCCATTCAGTGCTCATCTCACTGTACAAAAAATGGATCCGCATAACATGATAATAAAATTATCTGTTCCCTGCTACTCTAGAGAGACAACTATAACAATTGGACAACTATAAAGACTGGGACGAGGAAAGGTCATCTGGGGCAAAAGACTGAGTGACTTGATTAAGAAGGAAATCTTACACATAAGGACACAAGATACAGCTGTTTAAGATCCCTAGGACTACTCATATGGTGCAGGTTTATATTAGGGTTGGTCTAATCTTGCCAGAGACCCATGGAATACTGAGCAAAGGAAGAAGAGGATAGTTCCTTGCAAGCCCGAGGAATCTAAGGGGCAATAAGAGTACTTTAGACTAAACTGCTTCTCCTAAGACCTTGATGCCGACAAGTAAGTGGCTTGGGAGTTCCCAAAAGTCCTCAAATTTCCTTTAGTGGGATTCAGCTCAGCCCAGAGATAACTCTCATATGGAGTATACAGATATGCTGAACCCCCAAAACGCCAACCAGCAATCCTCAAGGAGACTGAAAAGATGCTTCAGCGTCCTTCGAAATAGAAGCTAGTGTTCACTCCCTTCCCCCGACTCCTTCACAAAGTACCATATTGTGCTATTTGCTCTCTAGATATCTAAAAACCTGAAACATTAAAAGAATTAAGTCCTAGGGCCAGAGGAGAAGGATACCAGGAAATTCCTGGAAAGCAATTTATGATTGATCTACATAGAGAGATGAGGTGAGAATAAATGCAAAAGAAAATTTTGAGCTCTTTGGAAGAAGAGTTGTTCTATAAATAGTATTACTGTGATTACTACTATGAAGGGAAAATCATGACAACTTCATCTTGTGATTGTCTTCTGAACATTCTGGGGAAACAAAAACTTACTCAATAAACTGTATGAATTGTTATTACAATTTCAAGGTAAACACCATGGCTATTTCATATAATTTTTTTCCTCTTTGACTATGTCCCCTTATTCACATGGGGACAATGTCTTAGTAATAGCAGTGTCTAGGTATTTGAGTATTCTTGGTTTAAGAGGTACTGTTAGCACTCTGAGATAAGAAGTGGGGTTGTCTTTCTGGAGACCCAAATGATAATTGGCAAGTTAGGCCCAAAGTTAACCCTGAAAGTATGCAGAAAAAATTTTATTACTCTCAAAATGTTAGTCTTGAGTAGCATGGTAGGAAGTCCTTTTCCAGCCCTCACTAGAGATGAAACAGGGCTATGAGGAAATCTGGAATGCCATAGTTAATTTACTGAAAGCCACTGAACAGTGGCTAAACACTATTGATCCCTCAATGGCAGAAGTTGGAAGATAGATCTGAACCTTTCTTTCTTTCCCACATTAGTGTGAACCCAGGGACTTTGTAACTATTTGGGTTCCATGAAAACTATCTATACCAGGTAAATGCTACTGATATCCTAGTGGAGAGTAGTTAAGCACAAATTGAGCTGGCATGAGTAACCTCATTTCATTTATAGCCTCAGGGCCAAGTTAGATTAGCATGAAAGAGGTAACTGATCACTCTGCCATAGCCTGAGGTGCTGAGGGCACATAAAGTTGTAGTTCAGAACTGTCCTGAATCAAGACAGCATTGGTTGGAGTTGAGGCTGATAGATCTGAATGTGTGTGTGTGTGTCATTTTCTTTTCAGACACCCTGACAGCCAAAAAAATTACAATCTTCATGAAAAATTACCGAAGGCAGTTGTTCATGCTGAATCATTTTGAACCAAGAAAATTGTCTTGTCCAATCAGTCTATGAGCTGTGCCCCTCCCTGCCTCCATTTACTCAGCCACTGCTCAAAATGGTACAATGTCTGACAGCTTTGCTTCTACGAGAAAATAGTAACTACCTCCTTCTAAAAATTTTGTACAGTGGAGAATTCCCTGATTGGTCAAGACTGATTCTAGTAGTGGAGGAATAAAGGTGAAGAAAAGCCTACCACATCATGACATGTACTTACTCCTAATCTCTGAACAATTTCCCTTATGTCGTCAGTACAATTATCCACTGTAGACAGAAGAATACATTCTCCTCTTTCGTAAAACACTTTGATGCTCATTAATCCAGATGTCCATCCAATAACATCTCTGCAGGAACAGTTAAACACAACGTTCTTGGACTCCTTTTCAATCAACATGATAAATTCATTGGAGATTCCTAGGAGACATTCAATGTCTGCAGACCGGCCAAAGTCTCGTGCTATGACATTCCACATGATAGCCCCAACGCTGTATAAATGAGCATCCTTCCTTGGTTTTACTTTCTCCTTTTTCTTCGCGCCCAATGTAATGAAACTGAACTTAACGGAGGTATCCACTGTAGCTGTAGTAACAAAGTTTTCTGCCAGATCTTTCAAGTATTCCTGCCTTGTTCGGGTGGCCATAGCTCGAAACTTTTCTGACTTGTGGGCTGAATTTTCAGCATTGATAACTTTGGCTAATAGGAAGTCCCTAAAAACTGCTGATTTTGGAAAAGTCACGCCTTTGGGAATGGGTGGACCGAATGGTGGCACATCTTTTGATCTTGAAACTCCAACACTGTAGGGCAGGGAAAAACAGAAAAGAAATTTAGTATCAAAGCTTTCCATAGACTCATTTTCAAGTTAGCCCATCTGATTCTCAAGCTCTTCCTCTACCAATTTCTGGACACACCAAATTTTTCAGTGTTAAGTTCTTTATCAAAACTAGTCATAAGATAACCAGGCTACTCTTGGATCACTTCACTTGTGACTCAAAATAGGAAGGCTATTCTTTTCGGTGTTCCTCCCATTCCAAGTGTGGCTGTCACCTGTAAAAGGAGGCCTCAAGAGTCAAGGAGAAAGATTGTAAGTACACTGGTTGGTTGGGGATTGAGAATTCAAGCATGGGCTTTAGGGGACACTTAACAAGGAACACATCTGTTTGATCACTGGATGTATTCATGGGGAACTTGTGCCATTTAAAGTCATATAATGATAAGCTGGGGCAGACACCCCCCAAACCTGGGTTGCACAAGCATAGATTCTGCCATCAAAGGTCTATGTCATCCATTAAGCTTATTCTAAGGAAACGTCTCATTTCATGCTAATAGAGAAGTCAATTAAAAATATTTCTGCCAGCCATCTATATTCATAAGCTGACTAGGAAAAACATTAACAAGAAAACAAAACACTTCAGTAGTAAGAATAGTACTGTAGTCTTCAAATTTGGAAGAAAGTTAAAGGAAACTTTTAGAGACAGAAGTTTTAGCAACCCAATTGGCTATTAGGTGGTGGGTGGTACTGTATTAACTTACAGGTATTACACCTGTAATGTAATATTTACCTGTAATATAAAATACCTGTATTTTACCTGTAATGTATTTTACTAGTGAAATTCTATATTACCCAAACTCACTCCCCACATCACCAATGACAGTTGTCAATACAGCAAATATTTATTGATGCTATAAACTACATGAGTTAGTGGAGTGACCTCCAAAGAATTTGAAATCTAGTTGGGTTGGAGGAATGGAAAGAAATTATATATGTAAACAAATGACTACAATATAAGGAAGAATATGATGTGTTCTAAGAACAATTCTAATAAGCGTTAAGGTAATGCAGAGAGATCAATCTTGGTCGGAAGACATATAAAAGTGTCACAGAAGACACAGTATTTGAATTAGACTTTGAAAAAAATGGTAGGATTATAAAGGGTTTAAATGAAGGGAGGGAATGGCAATGAGCAAAGACATGGAGGTAGGAAACCACGGCAGATGTGAAGGGAGAGGTTCATGTAATGAAGTAACATGAGACAGAAAGGATGCTTTGTGATCAAACTGTGGAAGGCCTTGAAGGTCACAGTGAGGTATTTTGACTTTACGGTGTAGACAGAAAATAGCATCTATTTTGTCCAAATAGCATTTAACAAACACTGCATGCTTATCATTTCTAGCCTTTTGGTTGGTCAAGTCTCTCCCTGCTTGTGTCCACTCATTTTTAAACCTATCTTCCTAAAGTGCAGGTCTGACCATGCCACTCAATTCAATAAATTCCAGTGTCTCTATCGCCTCTAGGAGAAAATGTAAAATCCTGTGGTATTCAAATCCATTTTTAACCTTCTCCTTCCTACCTTTCCAGTTTTTTTATACTTTACTCATGCCCAGATAATCTGAGATCCAGTGACACTGGCTTCCTTGCTATTCCTGAAAAAAGACACTCCATTTCTCTATTGTAGGCATTTTTATTGGCTGTCTCCCATTCTTTTAATGCTCTCTCTCCTCTTCTCTGCCTCATAGAATCCTTCAAATCCCAGCCAAAATCCCTCCCTCAAGAAGCCTTTCCAAATCTCCCTTAATGCTAGTGCCTTCCCTCTGCTTATTATCTCCAACTTATCCTGCATATATCTTGTTTATACATAGATAGCTTTATATTGTCTCCCCCATTAGACTCTGAGCTCCTGGAGAACTGTAGCTGTCTTGCCTTTCTGTGAAACTCCAGCACTTAGCGTAATACCGAGTACACAGGCAGTATCTAACAAATGCTTGTTGACTGAATGATTCTTTCCAGCTTGTCTCTTTCTGTTACCAATTCATTACTTTGTGAAAAACAAAAACAAACTTCAAACTATGTCTTCCTCCATTTTCATCATCATGGAAATGCTAGAAAGGGTGTTTGGTTTTGACAGATGGGTAATCATGGACTGAAAACCTTTGAGTAACTTTTAACATGGTAGGTATGACGATCTTTATGAATTATTTCTTGGTTAAAATTATGTTCTATCACATTGTCTGCTTAAGTAACTTTGAAAACATGGCCTCAAACCAAAGTTGGAGATTGATACATGTACTGAACTTCAAAGAAAACTATCTGTTTGTTGAATGACATGAGTAAAGTTGCATTTGTTTGATAAGTGATCGATATGAATGTTAGGTAGAATCTGTATTTTTTCCTACATGTACTTTGGGGGCTAGTTCTGGGTATTTTAGATTTAAGTTCTTTTTTAGGCTATAAAATGCATGCGCTAGTATTTTATCATTCATTTCTGATGAAAGGATGAGTAAGACTGAATTTTGCTCAGGGCTATACCAATATAATCTTGTCTGTGATTCTGAACAAGCTGCCTGGTCTTTATATTTAATTTGATGACTCTTCCAAGTGTGTGTCAAGCTATCACACAGGAGTTTTCATGAACAGTGAGTTGCTTCCCACATCCTCGGACTTATGTCAAAGTTATGTGTGATAGATGCAATACAGTTGCTTATCCTAATTAATCACCCAATTGCATATTTTAAAGGGCTGAAACTAGGAGGAAAAGAAGTAGGAAGAGGAACAATTATGAAAGGATAAAAAGAAGAGGCATGTGTATCTGTGTGTTCCTTTTAAAATATTTTACTTTCTTAAGTGGCAACAAATGACAGAAAAGAATCTATAATTAGGAACCAAGTAGGAATTTGGAAAAGGAAAGAGGAACAGATGGTGAAAGATACAACACTGAAACCAAACTAACCAAATAAATTAGGGCATATAGACTCACCTATAACACACATTTTCAGTGCAAGGATTGTGCACCTTGACAATAACAAAGACGTGCTGAAACTGAGATCGGATATTTTTTGGAGTAAAAGGAAGCGCTCCAGGCTCTTGGAAGACAATGGTAACGATGTCATTTCCTATGTGCCTTTTCCTTAGGAGCTATACACAAGAAATGGACACACAAAGAAAAGCGAATTATGAATGGAAAGATTTCTTCATACATTTTTTTTGAAAATTGCACAATTCATTGATGTTGATTTCAAAAACATTATTCAGAAAATAGAGCTATTCTTTAGAAGCTAATTGCCACAAGCTTAGCATTACCACAAGGAACTGGGTTGAAACCAGAGGTCTATGGAAAAGAACGGACAGAAGTATTCAAGTTTATACCTTTAACTTTTGAGCTCAGCCTAAGCAATCTGCCCCTGTGGTGTTCCACTCAGTTTCTTCTCATGTTTTATAACCCTTATGGGTGATGTAAGCTCCTTGAGCAAAGGCAGTTTTTGTTTTGCCGTTGTACCTCATAGCTTTTAGCACAGTTCACGAAAGCACTTAATAAACGCTTATAGAACTGAATTTTTAAAAAAATTTTTTTAGCAGGAGTTCCTGTGATTTCCTAATTTTTACTAGAAGCTAAAAAGTGAGACTAATTTTCATTTTTACATCTAATATTTACATACATATCTAATATTTGCATTTTGTTTATTTTCCCCCATGCAAATTTCAACTTCCTCTCATCCTCTGTTCCATTATTTAATATCAACTCATTAGTACGAAAATGACTAAGAGGCAAAGAGACCAGTCTTTCATCCCTATTTTTGTTGAGGGTATCAGCATCCTTCTAATCATGTAGGATTTACTCTCTTCTTTTTAATCTCCTCACCTCCCATATCCAAGTGGTCTCCAAGTCTTACAGAGACTTCAACATAAAGAAATCAACATTTCTCACATCTGTAGTCTTTGTTCTACTTCAAAAGCCAACACAGCTTAGGTCCTTAGCACCTTTCCCTAGGCTACTATAATAGCCTCCTAATTGGTCTCCCTGTCTCCAGCCTCTACCCTCTCCACTCTATCTTCCACACAGCTATAAAATTGATGTTCTGAAAGTATGACTGTCATTCTCTTGCTCAAAAAAAAAACAACCCCATCAGTTGTTGTGAACTTTCTCTAGGATAAACTACACAAACTCCTGTTTGGCCCTTCACAGTCTGGCTTACCCACATTCACTGCATTTTATTTTCCTCCATGAACTGCATTCCAGCCAAAATGGCTGTCTTCCATATACGACATTCCCTCCCACATTCTCTATACCTTTCCATGGGCTTCTTCCCATACCTGGAGTGTATTCCCTCCTTACAAGAGATCTCATAGAACCTCTAGGCTTTTTTTAAGGGTCAGTTCAGGAGCCACTTCTTAAATGCAGCCAATATTGATGCCTCTAGAAATTCCTTTGTATATATTTATTTACTTCTTGCTATTTCTCCCTAATAGAATGTAAGCTCCTTGAGGGCCTCAGGGGATATATTAATTTTGCCTTTTTACTACCAGAATCTAGCACAGTGCTAACCCAGCACATAGTTAAAATATTTGTTGAATGCATCTCTATTTGCCTAATATTTAACAATATGTTTCTAAAGTGATTAACTTTTGTTTTTGTAATAAAAAAAAAGTTGTTCTCTCATCACAGACTTCTGGGAAGCTTAATGCAAATACTTATGAAAACAAAGTTGCCACAGAATTCGCCATGATTAAGACAATGAACATGAGAAAATGGCTTCACTGTTTGGGGGCAGAGTTTGAGATTTTTAAAGCAGAGGTCATAAAACACAGATCCAAATAAGTAAGAGAACTCATAAGGAACACAGCTTTCAATCTCTACCTAGAAAATTAAAATTAAACTTAGTAGCAAATCAGGTCTCACACCTCATAGAATCAGTCAATCTACAGTACTGTCAGATAATGGATATACAGAAGAAAAATAATTCTGCCACAAACACTCAGGCATTTAAGTAAACAAAACTCTTCTGAGATCCCTGTCCCACCCCTCACCTCCCCTTACCAAGTCAGCCAAATGATCCAGACATCCTATAAGTGGACAAGAGAAACTGAGTTCCAGGTATGACAAATGAACGGCTTCATGATAATAAAAATCAGACCTTTAAATATATACTTATTAGGTACTTTTTTAACCAAAGCCAATTTCTATAGCCACTCATTCTGTCCTCCACCCAGTAAATTTAACACAAATGAATTATCAACCTGGAGAGGAAAGAATGAGCTTATAGCTGTCAGGGCCAAGAAGCAAATTGGGGGGGGTTCCACCTTATAGGCTGACAGTTGTGTTGTTGTTCCACATCTGGCAGCCCTTTCAATTAAACAAAGATCGCAGGAAAACCAACTCATTAGGATATACATTATTGCTATTCCTATCCAATTACTCTTCCTCATTAAGGTAGCACTTGTGCCCAACTCTGTACTGCTCCACAGGGGTATTTAAATTGCAAGGTAGAGGAAATGGTAAGGCCGGTTACCTTGACAACATACTGAATCCATATTTCTCTCTCTCCAAGTACGTTATTTTCCTTTGTAAAATGGGACAAAGGATGTCTTGAAGAGGTTCTACCTTAACTAACTGTAGGCACAGGGCACTTCTGAAGGAGAGAGAGCTAATTCATAAAGACAGGTAAATCGAAAGCTCTCATGGGGATTAGCAAGGAAAACTGAGACATTGTGTGTTGCCCACATACCCACATAGGGCAGGCGGTACTTTGGAGGCAACTTGAGGAACTGCTTGATGTTTTAAAGACTGGAGCACCTGCAGTGACTCTTGGGCTTTTCAAATGCAGGCAAACAGTTTCATCAGACCAAAGAATAGTCTCCTATATTCTGCCCAGTTAAAGAGAAAACAGAGGGAGGAATGTGGTTATCCATACCTATAGGCACTCAGGAAAACTAAGAAGAATTAATCCTTCATGTACTTTCGGAAAGTGATTAAGCAACCTTCTGCAATAATTTCTTTGAGACAATAGATAAAGAGCACTGTCTTGTTTTCCCTTTGTGGCCTAGGTATCATCCATAAAACTTCACCATAATAAGGAGTTCCATTAATTTCCATACAAACCCAGGCACACTGAAAGGGTAAACTCGATAAACCTTATTTGACATCTGAGAGGTAGCTGAGATGTTGGAGAAAGAATGCTAGACTTGGAATCGGGGGATGTGGGTTCCAGAGCTGCTACAATGAATTGTCAACTACAGATCTAGGCATATCAACCTCTCTGAAACTCAGTTTCCTCTTCTCAGACTCCTTTCTAGCTCCAGTGTTCTATGATTGTACAGAATCTATCCAGTTACATTTCAGAAATTTTT
This sequence comes from Trichosurus vulpecula, assembly GCF_011100635.1. Lineage (NCBI taxonomy): Eukaryota > Metazoa > Chordata > Mammalia > Diprotodontia > Phalangeridae > Trichosurus > Trichosurus vulpecula. The sequence goes on along the minus strand of NC_050576.1, from coordinate 150,778,365 downwards.
TAAATTATGAAGCAAGAACAAGGCCCGGTGGTTAGGAACAAAGTAAAAATATTATTCTTTATTCAAATCTATATTGAAAGTATTCAGACACTATATAGATGATAACATCCAGACTAATTTTAGGAACAGTTGGATCCTAATGTAGAAAAGCTTCACAGGAAGCTAGGAAACCAGACCCTGTTAAAAAAAAAAAAGTTTAAAGCTTATAAAGGCAAAAAAACCCCCACCAAACCCTATGTAATTCTTTTTTTTAATCATTATTACTTATGAGGGTGTGTGCATACGTGTGTGTTAACAGACCTGATTCGAGGCACAAAAGTAAACCACAAGGATATAAAGAGTAGGATTATGATTAATAATGTGATTTATGTAAGATGCAAGCCTTATTTTAAAATTAGGGAGAAATTCCATGAAGGTAAATGAAATTGATAACAGTGAAGATGTTCTTTCAGTAAGCAATGATTATCTGGCAGAGAATATCTAGCCTGACTTTTGTCTAAATTAAAATTAGTTCATGTACAGGGTCTACCGTAGGTGCTGAGATCTAAAGGGATGTCCTTAGAATCGATCAAAAATACCATGTTATTTCCTTCTGGAGGAGATGATAGATGATAGATGATTCAACTGTGCCCAATTTGTGGACTCGTTCACTGCTTCCTCAACTGTTTCCTGATCTTGTTACTGTCAGAGAGAGGCTGTCCCTTTTAGATTCAAAGACTCAGTTGAATGGGCCTCAGAGAACACTAGTACAATGAGCCATCGGGAAGCATAAATCCTCTGTACTTTGCCAGTGAGTCACCCATCCTCCAATTCCATTCCTGAACAATTCTAATAGTCAAAAAAAGATTTTCAGTTCAAACCTGCTTCTCTCAATTCATTGCTCCTAGTTCTGCCCTATGGGCCTAAAGCCAACTAGACATGATCCCTTTTCTATATGACAAGGCTTCAAATATTAATATAACATTCCCAGGTTTTGTCTATATATCCCTAGTTCCTTCAGCCAATCCTCATATATGGAAAGGTTTCTAGCCAGCTCAAATACTGATTTCTCTTCTCCAGATACATACTAGCCCCTTGTATGATGTAAAGCTATCAAAAAGACAAAAAACACCAAGAAAAAAAACTGGAACTGGTTTGATCAGTGTCCTCCAGAGATACTTTTAACCTCTCTCACTCTACTTAATATTCTTTTATTAATGTAGCATAATATCTCAGATTTAAAAAAAAAATCCCATTGTTGATTCAATAGAAAAGACATCAAGAAGATGCGTTACAATCTGCTTTGTCAATGGTGAGGAACTCTGGGTCTTTCTATCTGACTTGCAGCTACAAATTTCTATATGTGTTGTCTTTCTGCATTGGATGTGTGATTTCCTTGAAACAAAGGTTGTCTTGCTTTTCTATTTGTATCAACACTTAGTATTCTGCTTTGCACAAAGTAAATGCTTAATAGATTCTTTTATTTTATTAACTAGCTAATTAATTAATTCTGAACTTAGTCCACTAAAACTCAATAAGCATTTATTAAGGGCTTACTATGTATGCCAGGTACTACTCTAAGCACCCTGGATACCAAAAAAGTTAAAAAATACACAGTGCCTGCCCTCAACAAGGCTCCCATTCCAAAGACAGAGACAACATGTAAAAAACTCTGCAAAATATATATAACGTAAATGGTAGGTGATTTCAAAGAGAAGACACTAGAAATATGGAGGGGAGGAGGGGAGATCTGGAATTCCCTCTTCAAAGACCAGGATTCTTTTCTCCTGAAGTGTTATTTATCTATCTATATCTATCCAGCTATCTATCTAGATAAAGAGGATTAAAGAAGGGATAGGACCTTTGGGTGGGGTGGATGGAACAATGATAACTGTCAGTGGAGAAAAAGCAGTTTCTAATTCTTTCTTTTTTTGCCAAAGACAAAAAAATAAATGACAAGGAGTAGCCATCCAAGATAAGTAAGGTTAGAGAAAAAGAGCACCTTGTTGCCCTTGATAAAATCAAGTAACTGGTATAATGAGCATGACAGTCAATAAACATTTATTAAACATCTACTATGTGCCAGGCACTGTGCTAAGTGCCAGGGATACAAAAAGGGGCAAAAGACAGTCCCTGCCCTTCAAGAGCTCACAATCTAATGGGGGAAGAGAACGAGCAAATGAATATATATATAAACAGACAATATACAAGATAAACAGGAAATAATTAACAGGGGTAAGACACTAGAAGTTAGAGAGGCTGAGAAAAGCTTCCTGTAGAAGATGGGATTTCAGTTGAGACTTAAAGGAAACCAGAAACTCTTAAATAGAGATAAGGAAAGAGAGAATGCTAGGCATGGGGGGAAGGAGGGGGTGTTTATTTAAGGTTTACATTCAATGAACTTTATATACATTATTTCATTTGTTCCCTATAACCCTGTGAGATAAGTAACTGAAATGTTATTTTTGCCATTTTACCTATCTAGAAACTGAGGATGAAAAGCTCTGAACATATGATTTACTTAAGCAATATCCATGAGTTAATGGGAGAGTCAAGATAGAAGCAGAGTTTGTCTTGAGTACCAGGGCAATTATCAAATCCTACTATAAATAACACTCTTTTATTATATTACAGCTGATTCAAATACATCTCCCTTTCTACACAGAACCACAGAATGAGATCAGTCATGTAATAAAGGACACGCATTTTATCTGTTCAAAATATTATGCATCAATATAGGTGAACCCAAAGTAAACTCAAGTACTGCTTTCCTCACAAAGTCACCTACTGGTTCTATCCTTACTCTCTCAAGTTTTGGATAAATCTCAAAGCAGAGTTCTTGAAAAGTATGTATGTATATATTTTATAAATTATATATAGGTAAATGTTCTTCATGTGAACGAACACTAGTTACTGTTATTACCTTGCTAACAGATAGCATTACTGCCGTAAGGTTCTCCATTGGAACCATTATTAGTGAAGAACATGGTTTATTTGATTGTCTCTAGTGCCCTTTCAGATTAGATCTGCATTCCAGAAAAGTTATGGCTCCTCCAGATGCTATTCACAGAAGGCACTGCATTAAATGAACTGAACCCTAAAATAATACATAGCCTCCAGAATTAGGTCTACAGCAATGAGAGGAAGATAAAACTAACCATCCATAAGAAAAATGAAGTAGATAAAAATAGCATATTGCCTAGATATGCAACATGTAACCATTCAAATCATAGTCAAATCATATTTCAGATGGATGATGAACTGGGCCAAACAATAAGCAGAAGAAGATAGCACTGGATTGCATTTGGGGAACTCGACAGAGCTTTCAATGATCCCAAAATGCTTGTTGTCACAAAAACCTATCTCTAATTGTCTCTAGTATCTTGGAAAAATTAGAAATGTGAATAACTTGAAAGGTAATGGAAACTCCATGGTGATCATCAGGAGGATAAATTATGTTGTTAACAGTAACTTGCACCCAAGATACAGTAGAAGATCAATTACTGAAGGCTGGTAATGTGGTGGAGGGATGGACAATCCAAATAATAACAATAATAATGGCTGACTTTTCTACAGTATTCAATATTTACCAAACATTGCACATGTCTGATCTTGCTGAGAAATTAAAAAAAAAAAAAAGAGGAAGATGCTTTCCCCCATCCTGTCTACTAAGTAGATCCTTTTTTGAGGATTTCTGAGAAAACATGTCAAAAATAGCACTGTGATGAAATCACAGATCCACAGCAACATCAGAGAGGCATGATACGGTCCACTTAGACCAGAGGTTGGCAAACTAAGATCTACAGACCAAATGCAGTCCCCGGTATATGGTTACTCTAAACAAAACATTCTCAAATGGCAATGCAAATGTTACTTAAGTAGCAAATACACAACTACTAATCTAAACACTTATATAGTTTAATTTGGCTACCATATCACCATTCCTATTTAATTTAAAAAAAAAGAGATCAGAGAAAGAAAACATACCTGTTGCCTATTATTGGGCATATAGGGTAGCATAGTGGACACATGAAACATTACTTCATAATCTTTATAGGTGGTATAGAGAGAATGGGTTCCTGTGGAATCAGCTGAAAATAAAATTCGATTACAAAACAAAGTCAGGAGAATACAAAATCTGTATCATATATTATTTAATACTGAGTATCACCATTGGCTGGAACTCCTTAGTTTTGAAACTTAGAAAATAGCATAATGCAATTAAACTGCTGACCACCTATCAAAAGACTCAGTTTCTCCATCTACTGTGCCTGTAGGCTCTGCCTTCTTCCCATTCAATCTCTACTTATCTATCTTGTATTTTTCTTGAACTTATGACTGGGGCATAGATAGGATATAGTAGGACAGTAGAGGGCTTTGGTGAGTGTGGAACCATGGGCACTGTTCTTCAAATGTACAAAAGGGTTAGGGACCCTTTCATGTGGCTAGGAGTCCCTAATACACTCAATACCTATTAAGACTGGCCTTTGCTATATAACTCTATTTATGATGAGTTCCCGACTGAAGGGTGGCTTATCCAAAGCTCAAGACGATGAATGAGGACTCCAAGTTATTCTAAATTATTTCATTGTGCAGTAAATGTTGTTACTCTTAAGATTGTTTTACCCTAGCCTCAGAATGAGTATGATAGTTATAACTAGTAGTAAATCAACAAGTCAAGATGGGGAAAATTAATTCAATATTTTGTACAAGAAACATGTGTGTGGGTATGTGTATGTATATTCAATAAACTGTGGTTTCTGGATTAATCATGATCATTTAATTCATCTCATCTGACTAATTCTATTGTTGTTCAGTTGTGTCCAACTCTTCATGACCCATGGACCATACTGTCCATGGAGTTTCTTTGCAAAGATATTAGAGTGGTTTGCTATTCCCTTCTCCAGTGGGTTAATTATGGGACTTGATAAAAATGAAAATACAAGGTAATCTATGACCCACTAGGACCATTTTAGAGACAAGTAAATGAAGGTATGGCCACTTTGCCCAAGAGCAGGCTGGGGAGAAAACAGAAACTAAATCTAAGAAATCTCCCTCTCATTCCTATTTTACCCACAACCTCCTATTCTCTACTTTTTTTGACAACAAGAAAGAAGCTGCTTTAACAATTGTTATTCAGCACCACCTGAAACAAAGACATTCTTTGTAAAGGCACTCAAGATACCAATCATCATAGATACAGATTACTTAAACATTCATGTAACCTTAATATTTTTTCTATTGTGTTCTCTATTATTCCATTGCAAAAGAACCATTTCTATGTTCACTTTTAAAATTTGTATAGAAATATATCTTGTACAATCTTTAGAGACTATGAAAATTATTCAAACGAGATGATTCATTGGCTAAAGGTTAGGGCTCAAAACAGAGGGATATTGATAAATCAGCTTCCAGATTGACATACATGCTATTTAATAATCTGCGCTATTGTCTAACTTTTAAAACCAGAAAGTATTTTCATCCTTAACTACTCATTAAATGGGAACAGCATATTTCTTACCTTTCATTGAAGTTCTTAGGAAGTAATATTCCATTTGGATTCTCTTGGCTAAGAGCTTTGAAATTGAACATTGGTTTGGAAGTGAGCAAGTACATTTATACTACAAAGATAAAAGCCCCTTCAATGAGGAATTGAATTACTTGGCTCACTCATAAATATGCTGAAGGTCACTGACGAGAATGGCCCAGGTATATTCAATTACTCCAACCACAACAGCCTCTTATTACAAAGGCTAAAATTTAGTAGGAGAATTACTGATGACAATTTAATAGTTTATGGTGAAAATTTTAGGCTCAAAAAATGGCAAAGAATGGAAAAATGTCCATTTTTAGAAAACCCAGTTTTATAATGTGGTTCCAAATGGTCTACCCAATGCATTATTGCAAAAAGAATTTCCCAAAGCTAAATATTCATGAAGTTTCTAGGGGAGAAAAAAGTGACATACTCTATTTGTAAACCCCATTGTCTGAATATTTCTATGCTGAGACATAACATACCGTGATTCAGTTTTGACAACCTGCCCGCTTTGCTGTTTTTAGAAGCTACATAACCTCCCTAATGGTCTATCTAGTTCAGACCCTTCCTTAGGAAGCAAAGCATATCTGTATCTTGGCATTGTGGTTAGAGTACAGGACTGGAAATGAGGAGGAATTGTGTTAGAATTCCATATCAGATACTCTGCACAATGCCTGGCACATATTTTCATTCTCTTACGTTTAATCTTATTAGAGAAACTTAAGATTTTTAAGTTACCTTCAGCTTTGTCAAGTCTGTTCTCATTTTACAGAGTAAAACAAGACTCAGACAAGTTAAATGACTAATTTAAGCAAGGACTAGAATCTAAGTCTATTTACTGTCAGGAGTCAGGTTTCTGTTATTCTTTGGACACATATTAGAAGTCATTATTCCAGGAATTATACTGTCACAATTTTTCTGCAATATATAGTTTCTCGAAGGAAGGATTATGTGTCACACTTTTCTGCATCACTGGTAATACCTAATGTGGTACATATATTTAGTGGGAGCTCAAAAATGTTCCTGGATTAGCTAATATAATAGCATTATGAAATTATGTTAAGATTTCAGGTTCATCCATAGCTATCAGGAGATTTCTTGGACCTCTACGGTAAAAGCGCATTCGGGCAATATGCTAAACTAACCTCACAGACCAGGGTGTTGAAATGATCTTTTGACCATTTTAGTGGTATCTTAATTTTAATTAAAAGTATTTTAATACCCACACTATTGGGTAGAGATGTATGGTGGAGTAGAAAGACACCAAAACTGTCAGAAAAAAAATTTTTAAATGTCTAAATTGATTAAAAGTGGAACTTTAATGATAGCCACATATCTTGCTACATTCAGCAATAGAGAATAAAGTACATTTGCTGCTTAATCTAGGAAGAGAATAGAAATAATTAATCATCATTAGCTGAACTTCTAGAATAAATAATGTTTAGAGGAAAAATGGAGCAGAGGAAAATAATAATAATAATGATAAATTAACTTTCCATCAAGATTTGCAAAGTGCTTTACATATATAATCATGTCATTTAAGCCTCACAAAAACCCTGAGAGGCAGGTGACATTATTATCATCCCCATTTTACAGATGAGGAAAGTAAGGATGAAAGAGGATTTGCCCAGGGTCAGAGAGGCAGAAAGTGACTAACATGAGATTTGAATCTAAGGCCTCCCTGTACCAGATTCAGTACTCTGTCTACACTATGCCATTCTGCTTCTCAAAAAACTAGCAGACTAGGAACTGGGAGACCTGGTTTAGTGCTTCCTTAGCAGCATGGCCTTGGAAAGAAGTCACTCTATATCTCCAGGTATCCATTTCCTACTGTGTAAAGCGGTGGTATCAAACTCTACTAAAAATGGGGCCCCTAGCCCATGTGGAAGGATTCCAACACATAACATATTGTCTTAGAAAACCACATAACAGCATTATCTATATTCTATTGTATTTTTATTTATTTTATTAAATATTTCCCAATTGCATCTTAATCTGGTTCTGGCCCAGTTCAGGAGTATCCTAGGCCCCAGTGCATGTGTTTGACACCTCTGAAGTAAATAAATTGGGTTACATGGTCTCTAAGGTGTCTCCTAGCTCTAAAAAGCTATGTGATTTGTTTGTACACATAGATGTTTCCATGTCATCTCTCTCATTAGACTATGAGATTTTAGAGAATAGGGACTTTTTTTTTGGTTTTGGTTTTCTCTTGTTGTTGTTGCCTTTCTTTGCATCCCTAGACCTTAGAACCACTAGCAAGTGCTCAATAAATGCTCATTGTTTTAGCTTTATTCAATGTTTGACTTTACTTGATTGCAATTTCTTTAATCCATGAACTGCTGTCTGTGGAATGTGTAAACAACCTAGAATCTTGGATAGGAAGGGACTCTAGATATAATCTGGTATCATCCATTTTTTTACTTGGTGAGGTCATAGAGGACTTTATAACTAGCATCTTTTTTGTTGTTGGTATGGAATCATTTCAGTCATGTCTAAACCACCCCCATTTGGGGTTTTCTCAGCAAACTGGAAAGGTTTGCCATTTCCTTCTCTAGGTCATTTTCCAGATGAGGAACAGGGGCTAACAGGGTTAAGTGACTTGCTCAGGGTCACATAGCTAGTAAGTGTCTGAGGTCAGATTTGAACTCCGGAAGGAGTCATCCTGATTCCAAGCTTACAGCTCTAGCTACTGCTCAACCTATCTGCCCATATCAAGCATCTGCACTGTGTTTTAATCTGATTATTCTAAGTGAAATAATTCCTGTAAAAACAGGCAAAAGAAAAACATGGTAGGGTGACTACAGCAAATAATTCTGTCCTAATGGAAACATTAGAAGAGTCTATCCAAAAAACCAACAATTCCTCGTCTTAAATAGGCTACTTCTTCAACAATACATGCTCTGAACAATAACAAAAAAATCTGTCATAGTTCACACTACAGCATGATCCAACTGCCTTATCATTACTTTACCCCCTCCCCCAATGCAAATGCAATTCCATGAAGAGAAACATTTACAGGGCTATGCATGTTAAACATTTTACAACCAGGAAGTAAATGTCCTACTTTTCCTTGTTACACATTTAATGGAAGTACAAGAGAAGAGATTTAAGACAAAGAAAGAGAATATTAAAACAGTTTTCACCAAACACAGAGATTTGGTCTGTTTGTAATGATGATATGCAGCCCAATCCCCTGAGGAATGGACTTTTTTTTTTTTGGCTCATCTAAGGAAATTTACACTCTTAAGCCTCCTCCTGTACTTCTGGGGTCAAGAACATAGGGCCATATGCTCCCAAGTGATGATTTATAAATGTGTCTAGTCCTGGAGACTTAAACTTTCACACATTCAAAACAACTTACTTTTAGTATCTAGCTGAGCTCGGTATTTGCTAAAACCTTTCAGCCGTACTCTTTGGCCCAGGAGATCCAGGAATTCTTCAAAAGCAGGTCCTGCTGTCTCATTGTTATACATCTCTTCCTCAGTGCCCTGGCCTGCTTTGCAATAAAGGATCCCAATCTTGTGTTGAAAGCTCAGCTGAAATGAAAAGAATTATAAAAAAAAGCAATTACTTGGCAAAGAGTGTCAGGCAGAATCTCAGAGTAAAATTAAAGCCACAGAAGCTTAGAATTATGTTTTCAGAAAAGCTAGCCAGAACAATCCCCAGAGGTAAGATGATAATCGGCTGTTAACGGACATGATGCTCCAGAAAAACACCATGAGAAAAAAATTCACGAGACAAAGACTGGAGGAGTATATTTTTTAAAGAGATAAAGAATATAATTGATGGCTACCTATGAGAATAGAAATGATGGCCACTTGTGATTAGCCACTTTCTCAAAAGGGATAGGCAGTTCATTTTGAGGCACCCAACCAACCATTCAGCATTCACAACTGTAGAAATAGTCATGCATACTCTGTGCTATAATTAGCACTATCTAATTGTCTTTTCTTTCAGGTCAAAACACAGGCTAGAAAGTATTTTCATAGACTATTAGCTTTGAAAAGCTTCTTGTACTTAGTCCTTAATGCTTTCTATGTCAGATTTTACACATGCACACACACAGATACACACACACATTGTGTGTGCCTGTATACAAGTGTGTGTGTGTGTGTGTGTGTGTGTGTGTGTGTGTGTGTGTGTATGTGTAAATTTAGGCCAGTATCACAAAACAGCAAACATCTAATCCATCCCCATTGCTTTTAACTTGTGAGAAAACTACAGGATTTGAGATAGAGAATGTCTTTCTACTAAGTTACACACCAAGGAAGAGTATTACTAAGTTTGGAACAAGATCCTCTGAGTTCAAATTCTGTGTTCTTTCCATTATACCAGGTTTCTATTGGTCTATGTTTGTGTGTGCCCAAACAAGCATAAAGCTGTAACAACTTCCATCGGGACAAAATATAGGGGTGTGTGTGTGTGTGTGTGTGTGTGTGTGTGTGTGTGTGTGTGTGTGTTTGTGTGTGTAACGGGGATGGCAGTGCAGAAAGAATAGCAAATCTTTTTTAACCTCCTAAAAATACCTTTGGTTACACAATAGCAATCATTCCTTATGTTTTTCAAAATCTTGAAAAGAAAACATTTGTTAAAGTATACAATATGTTACCAAGAAATTCAACTTTAATTGAAGAGTTCCTGCTGTAGATTTTTCAAACAGCCAATATTATGCCACGGTAGTAGTAACTATTTTCCTTAAGATAAGTAAGTGGCTCAAAATTTTTCTATAAGCATTCATTCTCTCTCTCTCTCTCTCTCTCTCTCTCTCTCTCTCTCTCTCTCTCTCTCTCTCTCTCTCCTCTCTCTCTCTCCCCCTCCCTCCCTCCCTCCCTCCCTCATTACGACTATAAATTTTGCTACCTGAACATCAGATTATCAATCATTACCAATTCCCATCAGATATCTATCCACAAAAACTCACATTTATTTTCAATCTATACAACATATCTTGGTTTAAAATTCACACTGAATAATACCAACAAAATATCTTAGTATGTTACTCATACCATTGAGCAACAAGATGATAAAAGCCTTTTTACCTACTTCATTACTTAGCAGTGGTAATGCATGGGAACTGTAGATATATATGTCTGAATAATTAGGAAAGTTCTACACAGAATAACCTTTGGCATATGGGACCCTATCCTAGGTCTTATGGGAAGATAGCATGTCTCCCTCTGCAGCACCCCCCCCTCGGAGAAAAAAAAGACATCTAGTCCTTACTATTATTTAAGGAGCTATAGTCAAAGCAGATTAAAAGCAATCCTTAAGAAACCTTCAGTCTGATCAGTATAACATAGTAAGTTCCCATTAACAGTCAAGGAACAGAGGTTGTCTGGGTGATTGATATTTTAATGAATTGAAAGTAACCAAGCTATGCAAGCTACCATGCAATAAAACATGTACCATACAGAGCTGACCACTACTGAGGAAACTGGGTGGTACAGCGGATAGGGTAGGAGTCAGAAAAATTTGAGTTCAAATCTAGCCTCAGACACTTACTAGATATATGACCTTGGGCAAGTCACTTAACCCCCATCTTCCTCAGTTTCCTTATCTTAAAAACGGGGATGATAACAGCACACTTATCCCAGGGTTGTTTTGAGGATTGAGATAAAATTTGTAAAGTACTTTGCAAACATCAAAGAGTTAAATAAATGCTAGCTATTTATTATTGTTACCACAGTACCTAAATACATATTAAACACTAACTTTCATAGAATTAAAATTTGATAACATATATTTTAGGTAAGAAATTATAGTACCACAGTTTTGGAGCTGGACATGGTGTTAGAGGTCATCTAGTCTAATCCTCAGCTAGATGGTGCAGTGGATAAAGGTCTGGGCCTGGAGTCAGGAAGACCTGAGTTCAAATCCAGCTTCGGATACTTGCTAGCTTTGTGACCCTGGGAAGTCACTTAACTCTGTTTGCCTCAGTTTCCTCATCTGTAAAACGAGTTGGAGAAGGAAATGACCAACCACTCCAGTATCTCTGGCAAAAAAAAACCCAAATGGGGTCATGAAGAGTCAGTTATAACTGAAAATGACTGAACAAGGGCAAAAAATGTCTAATCCTCTCATTTTATATAAAGTGAGGAAGCAGGGGCCCTAAGTGGTTAAGTCATTTCCCCAAGATCATAAAGGTAGTAAGTGTCAAGACTGAGTTTCGAATGATAATCTAATAATTTCAATAATCTAAACTCTCTTTGATGGCTTAAAACGCCCCAAGAAGGAAGTGAAGAAACTCAGGTTCTAATTCTGAGTTTCAATCAAGGAATTAAGAACTCTTAAGTCCCAACTATGTGCGAAGTTATGTTAAAACACTGAGGGTGCAAATACAAAGAATGAAACAAACCCCACTCACAAAAAACAACAAGTATTTATAAAACACATATAACCTAAGTCTACTCAGCGAATAAATACAAACATGTATGGGGTAGTTCAGGAGAGAAGGCACTAGCATTTGGGGAGAACAGGAAAAGTTTCATGCAGAAAATGGTGCCAGTGTCAAAACCAAAAAGTCAGTTCCATTTTCTTTGATGCCCTCTATCCCCTGTTTGGCCATGAATTGCTCTACTATCCATAGTCTGAAAGGTAATTTATTCCTTGCTCCTCTGATTTGTTTCTGCTATCATCCTGTAGGTCTCAATCGTGTATCCTTTGAAGCTTATCTTAGTATGAGGTATGATTTGTTGGTTTAGAGTTAGTTTCTAGCAGACCAAAATGCTTAAAGAGAGAAACTCTGCGAGTCAGAGGTAATGAGAAAGTACATTGTAGGCATGGGCGATAGGCACTGAGTAGCAGCATGACTATGACCATGTTATTAAAAAAAGAAAAGTTGAAGGAATTGATATGTTTAGGTTGGAGAAGAGATGATTTAAGAAGGACGTTATGGTTGTGTTTGAAGGGTTGTCTCATGGAGAAGGGAGTAGACCTGTCCTGCTTGGCCTGACAAGGCAGAAATAGGACCCAATGGGTAGAAAACGCAAAGAGTTAAGTAAATTTAGGCTTAATGTAAAGAGAAATGAACAATCAGAGGGAGCCAAGAGTTGAATGTGCTGCCTTGGGAGAAGCAGCGAATGCCTCACCCTGAATCTTCAAAGGCTGGATAACCAATAAGAGGGCAAATGGCAGAAGGCATTACTAGGATGGTGTGAGTGGGGCTGGAGGGCCTCTTACATCTCTCCCAATAGGGATTACGTGACATTGGATGTGTCATTTTTTCCCCTCTTAACTTCAGTTTCTTTCTCTATAAAATAAAGGAGTTGACCTAAATAATTTCTAAGGTCCAGTTCTAATATCCTAGGACTTATTTCATGATCTTGCAAATCCCTCAAGAGATTCTTATAATTTTCCATTAACTCTGACATAATGTTGATGTAGAATGTATGAAGGGAAACTGGATAAAAAAAAAATCCCCGATATTCATTTGTATGGGTTTCCACCTTCTTAGGAGTGGAGAAAATGACAAGTAAATACTACCTATACTCACTGTGCAGTTATCAAGATCATAGATAAAAGGGATTTATATCTACTGACGAATATGATTGAGGTAGATGCCTAACAATAATTAAATGGGATGTCATAAATTGCATATGTAACATGGAAACTTAAAATAAGAGTTAAAATCACATTTCTTTGGACAGAATTGGGTTTCTCAGACAAGTAATGCAAAAGCAATTCATTGCAACTAACGTTAAGTGCTGACTGTGTGCAAAGCACAATGCTAGACAGAGGGAGAAATACAATATGCCATGTTGGCAATCCACTACAATGACCTATCTCACAGTTATAATTTGGCAGAAATGGCTGCTAAAACTCTTCACGAAAAAATATGAATCCGGTCCATGAAATAAAATAGAGGCTCCCCCTAAGCACTTTTCTAAACCTTTTGGAAGTAATCCAATCTAGTATAATCAATGACTCAACTGCCTCTCTGGCACATCAGAGGGCAGCACCCTGCCTTTCCTGTTTCCATTCACCATCGGAGGCTACCACCCAGAGATTCTGGTTCTACTGGCTATCCATTGAGTAAGAGACTCAATTCAAGGCCCGACTTCCTAAGGCTAATAAACCTCAGGCTGAGCCTGAACATCTGAATATATGGGAGAAAAGCAAGGCTCACCCTTTTGCACTGACCTTTTAACGAGTTTTAAATGAATCATAGTGATTCCCACAGTCTTGGTGTGGGAGTAGCCTAAGGCTTATTGTACTGTTTCATAATAGAACAGCTTGATTGTCAAAATGCCAAAGTCCCTCCGTATTAAGTGCTATATGCACACAATGAGATGCATGGACAGAATGACCATCCAGTTCCATCTATTGCCTATGGTGGGGGAGGGGTGAGACAGGAAGGGGCACAAATTTGACATTATCATTAAGTTCTACTCCTAGGAAGAGAAGCAATTTCAGCTGGTCATATGGACAAGAAAGGAGAAAAAGATTATGAAAAGCTTCCTATATAAATACAAACCTGCTTTCATTCTTGGTTCAATCTCCTAAATGTTCCTTGCTCTTATATTTGTGTCCGGCTCACTTTCCATCTGCAGTGTCCATCCAACAAATATATACTGATGCACTCAATTGAGATTCTGTCAGTCTAAATACACGTCACAAACCGAATACAATGCATCCTTCCAGCACTTGATTCTTAGTGTGAATGACTAAAATGAGGTTTCAGATTGTTTTGCCTTATTGAGGTGGACTTTTACTAGTTTAATATATGCACAAGAAACAGCTTCCTTAAGGAGAAACTTCAAGGCTGCATTTTGATGTTGATATTACTAACTTTATTGTTAACAGAGTACTTTATATTAATAATCATTACCCTTTTCCTAACTCGCGCTGCATGGGCTGGAAGCAATAACCATATTTTATATCATTTTAACTGCAATTCAAATATATTCCACCACTTCATGGGATTCCTAATTCTCATTAATTTGGCCTTGAACCTGTAGGAGGCAACAGCAGCTAGCATTTATCTAGCATTAAGTTTTGCAAAGCACATCACATGTATCATCTCATTTGTTCCTCACAACCCTCTGGGGATAAGTGATATTATTATCCCCACTTTACAGATGAGGAAACAGAGGCTAAAAGAGGTTAAGTGACCTGCTCAGGAAAACACAGCTGAGACAAGTTTAGAACTCGAGTCTTTCTCACTCAAAATACAGTACTTTATCCACAGACTTCTAATGAATAAAATGCTTTTTAGTTGATTCATAATAACTACAGTATGAGCTTATATTCTCTAAATCTCTCAGTCAATTATATTATCAGGATGTAGTCTACTGAGGAAAGCAATTTGGGAAAACATGATGTCACTTTTGCAAGGATCCCCTCACCGTATGTGTATGACCCACCATTCTTTTGTTTTGTTTTGTTTTACCATGTACTTTCTTTTTTTCCCCAATTTTTAAAAACATTTTTATTTAAAGTTTTAAGTTCTAAATTCTATCCTTTCTTCTCTCCCTTCCCTCTCCACCTCCCTGAGATGGTAAGCAATCAGATATAGGTTATACACAGGCAATTGCGTAACACATTTCCACATTAGTCATTTTCTACAAGACAACTCAAATAAAAGAAAAAAAAAATGAAAAAAAGTGAAAAACAGCATGCTTCGGTCGTCCTGACTTATATTTTGCCATTAGACCCACATGGCTCTGGAGGAGAAAGTGAGGCTGGTGACTTTGCACAGCCCCCCTTCATTTAAATCCAATTCATTTGCAAGGTCTTCTTTGAGAATGAAGGACAGGTAGCAACAACAACAATTAACATTGGTTCTTTCTCTGGAGGTAGAGAGTATGCTTCATCACTAATCCTTTGGGATTGTCTTAGATCATTATATTGTTGAGAATTACTAAGTCACTCGTAATTCTCCATTGAGCAATATTGCTGTTACTGTGTACAATGTTCTCCTGGTTCTGTTCGCTTCACTATGCATCTAGTTCATGTAAGTCTTTCCAGGTTTTTTTGAAATCATCCTGCTTATCATTTCTTATAGCACAAAATATTCCATTACAATCATATACCACACCTTGCTTAGCCATTCCCCAATCCATGGGCTTCCCTTCGATTTCTGATTCTTAGCCACCACAAAAAGAATTGCTAGAAAAATAGGTCGTTTTACCTTTTTTTGCATGTCTTTGGGATGCAGACCTAACAGTGGTATTGCTGAATCAAAGGGTAGGCACAATGTTATAGCCCTTTGGGCATAGCTTCAAATTGCTCTCCAGAATGGTTGGATCAGTTTTTAACTCTACCAACAGTACATTAGTATTTTGGTAGAACATTTAAATATCTATCTTTAAAGTAACTTTTTTAAAAAAGTAACTTTTAAAGTAGATTTTTAAAAATAGTGATGAAAGTAATTAATAAGCCATGATATAAATACATTTTATATTGTAGACTGAAGAATTACATATACACACATATGTACATACACATATATGTAACTTTTAGCATAATGAGGTAGAGTCAATAGATGTTTTATTTATCTGCTATATTATCTGGGTTGGGAGGACAAGGCATGCAAACTTCTTGCATAAGTAAAACAAAACATGTTGCACTGGCCAGAGATATACTATGTTAGATCATGTTAACCAAAGAACATGAGAAGTCATAGACATTCAAGGAAACAAAAATATGTGAAGTTCTTAAAGAACGAACCAGTGATTACATAGAAAGCTTTTAAGTATTTCATGCCAATGCTACATAAGTCTTACAAATATATCAAAAGGAAAAGCACGTTAAACTCATCTAACCCAATCTAATCCAACCTACTTCAAAATTGAGCCCTATGTTCAACAATAATTCCTTGAATTTGGAGTTATAGTGGAGTAATTCTTAGAAATGCTTTGATGATCGAGTTCAAAGTTTCTGTGCTTAACCTAGCATAAAATAGTTGGGCACCTTTATTCTAAGCTGATCTAAAAATCCCACCGCTTTTGATTTTACCCATGGTTCTTTACTACAGTAGTTGGCCCAATAGCATTTCATTTCCAAAAGATAAAATCAACTAGACCAACTGGCCAAATGTTGTCCTTTCAATACTCCGAAGGGCAGGCCATGTGCCATCAAGCAGAGTCACAGGGGCCCCATGACTCATGGTTGGGGAAAATGGAACTGTCTCCAAAAGTCTGCTACTAAGGCAACAAGAACAGAAGCACACAATCTGAGGCATAAAAACCAGTGTGGTTTCTGTTACTTTCTACCCTTTGAACACAGAATCTAAGACACAAACCTTAAGTACTTTACAAGTCTGTCTTAAAAGATTGCTTCAAACTCATGCTCATGTCAGACAAAAAGCAAACGTATTTCATTATTCACGCTTTGTTAAAATATTTTACTCAATTGTTTCATGGAAATTTTATACAGTTTAGATGACTACCAGTGACAAAGAAACAAGAAAAACAAACAATAATACAGCTCTCTAATAGTATTTACAAGGCACTCAGATGATCATCTAAACTAGTCTTTCAGTATTTGAGTAACAAATAGGTTTGTTTCTGAAAGCTAAGTTACCTTCTTGACCTCAACAGATCACTGTATAGATTCACTCTGAATCTTAAGGTGCCTGCATCTAGTTTGCTCATAATAAATTGTTAACTCATTAGTCCAATTAGAATAATCAGTTTTAAAAATTCAGCCCATTTAAAACACCAAACATTCTGTGGTCCCAAAATTAGCTCTATGGCACCACACATGAATAAAGGAGTGTCAAATAATGAATACAACTTATTCTATTATAAAAGTGCACAAAGAATGTTACTTGTTTATCCTCTCATAGAAATTCTGAAAGTACTCACAACTGTAATCTTTTATGCTGCATTAATTTTTTTTTTAAAAAGAAGACAGTTAATTAAAAATACATTGAATATTTAGGCCAATACTTCAGGTACATAAGGTGCCTGGTCTGGAACATTAAAACCAGCCACTTCTCCTTTCCCATTATCCCCATTCTAGGTTCTCTTCACCTTTCCCAGAAACTATTACAAAAACTTCCTGTCCAGCTTCCAGTCTCTTCATTCCTTCTGACTACCACAGAATGATCAATCTTAAGCCTACCTTCCCCTTCTATTTTTAATGTCCCTAATATTCTTGCTAAACTATACTATTTGCTATTTGTTAAAATTTCTCTATGCTAACATTCTATGTTCAAAAGTTTGCTAATGCTGCTCCTCCAATCTCTTGCCCAATCTCTCCCTGTCAACATTTTATCCAGACTTGGAAGCTCATCTCAAATATCACCTCTTTCATATTACTTCTGAGGATTTCTCAAATATATCCTCGGAGACATAGGCTGAAGTCTCAGCTTGCTTTGCTTTGGACTAGGTCAATAACAGTATCAATATTAATAATGATGATGATGGGATTTATACAGTGCTTTAAGGTTTGCAAAGTGCTTTACAAATATCTCATTTGAAACAGCCTTTCATTATAGATTCCTTTTCTGATAAAGGGGAGGGGAGATGGGAATAAGCATTTATATAGCACCTACTGTATGTACCAGGCACTGTGCTAAGCCATTATCTCATTTGACCCTCACAACAACTCGGGGGTGTAGAGGCCATTTTACTTTTGAGGAAACTGAGGCAAATGTAAGTTAGATGACTTGCCCAGGGTCACGTGGCTACTAAGTATCTGAGACCAAATTTGAACCCAGGTCTTCCTGTCTCCACTCCCAGTGCTCTATCCACTATGCTATCTAGCTACCTACTTGCCCTCTGTAGACTTAGATATACACTGAGCTCCAGGGCAGAGAAAAAAGAAAATACAAGTTGCCTAGGTCAAAGGAAGATGAGGAGATAAAGATAAGCTAGAATTGAACCATCCCCCGTCCCACCCCCCAAGTCCCCTTTGCTCTTGCTTTCCCAGCAGGTTAACACACTGGTAGAGTCCATATGAAACACCCGTCAGACATGGCACTGGGTCCCCCACACAGCTCCTTCTGTACTTATTCCTGCTTGCCGAAGGAAACCTAGGACAGATCCACTTGTTGCCAATCCTAACTGCAGTCCTATTGGACTGTGCAGCCCAGCTCATCTCTTCCACTATTAGACACCACCCTCCTTTTCTCCTTACTACACTCTCAACTGAAGGCCAGTTCTAGACTCTAGAAATGGCACAATTCCTGATTAAAAACAGCTCTGGCTATTTCGCCACACCCTTCTTTTTCATGGCTCCTCTGAGTTCCCTACCACCCCAGAACCAAGGGTAGATTCTGACAGATTCTAACCCTGAACACCCTGCAGGGTGACCAGAATGCCTCTTTGACATTCTCTAGGCACCCATTCTCCTGCATATAAGACACAAGAAATCTTTCCCAATCTCAGTAACTGGACAGGACCTCTTCCTCAAATGAACTCCTATTCACATATATTCATTCTTTTATAGAATTAAGTACAACAATAGTGGTACCTAGCATTTATATAAGCATTTTAAGTTTGAAAAGTGCTTTACAAACATTATCTCATTTTGTCCTCACAACAACTCTAAGAGGGAGGTACTATTTATTATTATCCACATTTTACAGAATACTCTGAAGTTCATAGATTGGACCACAATAGGTCCCTACCCAAGCTCCACTTAATGGCTGTATTTTGGGCCCTCCTGGCTTAGAGTGAAAGTCAATGGTAACTGTTTCTCTTTGCTACTGCAACCCTAAGGGTCTTCACCTCCCAGCTAGATATATTTTTTCTTTTTTTTCTAATTAAAAGGGCCATCTCTTCACTCACTTCTTAAAGAGGCCTATTCATTGAACGGTCATTACCTCACTCTAGGTGAGTACATGAAAAGACTTTAGCCTAAAAGGGCCAGGATCTCCCACTGTATCCTGGGCCATCTCTAGTCATCTTGATGAATATCTGGTCACTGGATGCAGATGGCTCTGGAGGAGAAAGTGAGGCTAGTGACCTTGTACTGCCCTCCCTCACATCAAAATCAACTGTAAGTTATGTCATCATTTCCCTGATGCCATGGTCCTATTCAAAAATGCAGGACAAACACAACATTTTACAGATAAGGAAACAGGGATTAAGTGATTTGATTCAAACTCAGGTATTCCTAAGTCCAGGTCCTATCCTCTATCCAAGCCTATTTAAACATTTACACTGGTGATCCCTTCAGCATTTCTTAAACTGTGGGTGGTGACCAATAGTTTAAGGAGCACTGCACAGTGTACCACCTGAGTTCATGGAGGGAGAAAAAAAGACCACTGCATTTTTATCTTTGCAGTCTGAGCACCTAGCATGGTAACACTACACAAAGTAAATGAATGTCTACACATGTTCACCAAATTAGATGTGTACACTTGCTGTAACTTTCAAACTGGATTATAAGCTTCCTCAGGTCAGTGTCTGTCACTGTCATTATTTTTGCTATTCCTGTCCAACACAGTTCCTTATACATAGTGGGAAAAAATTTAATGAATGAATTTAAGAAAGTCAATCTCAATAAGTTCAGAACTGCAAGGCGCAGACCACATTCTCATCAGTGGAAACTGGCTGACCTCCCAGCAACCTGTATGAAGGGACATATGCCACCATACAGCAGCAGAAGGTGTCCTAGACTGTGATCGTAGCATGTCCGTGTATTAAAATGACAAAATATTTAGGAGGCAGCAGGAGGAGGGAGGGAGGAGAAAGAAAAACAAACCATGACTGACTTACCCCTTGTTCATCAAGCTTGAGTAGCTGTTCAGAGACTTTGGGGGAGTTCAAAGCCTGCCTCAGGCACTGAATGCTCAGCTCCGGGACGACATACTCGAGAACCTCTTTGAGAGGCAGCCCTCGTGCTGTGCCATGTCTTGCCGTGGAAGGTATGGCATCTTCTAAAATTGCTCCTCGAAGAGTTGTAAGCTGTGGGGGGACAGCGTGAGACTTTATTGAATATTTATAGCAGTAACACTTGGCCAGCCATCACTTTTAAAGTATAATTTTAGTCCTACATACACATCAAAAGTATCGGTAGAGAAAGGCTGTCATTACTTGGAAGGGGACAGGAGTGCGTAAAGCATCTCCCAGCTCCTTTCCCCCACATCCCTTGGAGCAAGAGAAAAGTCAACAACCAAAACAGCACATTAAGACAGCAATAGCAAATGTCTAAGGAGAGTAAGTCAGGCTAATCAGCAGCAGCAGGCAGGAGGGATGAAGTGGGAGGCGGAGGAGACCTGGTTCAGGCACAATTCTGTGCTTCCTTATGAAGCACCTGGGGCAACTACCAACCCCGTGTCTCCTCCATAATTTATCTTTCTCCCCTCTCCTCTTTTTCTCAGTAACTCTTCCTATTCTTTAGATCTACTTGAGATTTCCAGTGGCACCTGCTAGCTGGTTACACACAGAGCTAAAGAGATTAGTGAAACCCATCTTATAAAATCTGATCCCAAATATACAGTAATAGCCATATTTCAAACTAATCTCTAATCGGAATATATCTTCTTGTTATAAAGCAACATAAAAGAAAGAGTACTAGATTGGGAGTCAGGAGAAACTGAATTGCAACTTCCTATCTCAGGCACAAACTAGCTATGTGACCTTAGACAAGTTACTTAAACTTTCTTCATTTAAATGTCATTTGTAAAATGAAAGGACTGAATTAGTTGACTGTGAATCTACTAGTATGTAGAAGATGGGAACAGGCTTATGATCTCATTGATATAGGGAACTCTAGATGAGGTCGCAGCCTTCATCTACCAATTCAGGGGAGCTTTTTTACTGAAACAGCACCACAGTGTTGCCTAGGGAACAGAGAGGTTAAGGATCTTGCCCAGGGTTCAAAAGCCAATAGGGGTCAAAGGTTGTACCTTAAACTCACGTCTTCTTCCTAGCTCCAAGGCCAGTTCTCTACTATGCCATCTCTCAATAATATACATATCACTTGTAATATGAGTCTTTACAGAAAAGGAGCTGTATGTTATGATCACAAGAGGGCTTAGAACAATGGGGATCCGAAATATATAGTGTGGCAATATATGTATGTACTAATGCTGCATGAGACTACAAAAGGATACCACAAAATTATTTCACATGTAGATTTCTAAATTTAGCTCATTCCATTCCAAAATCTCACCACTAAAATTAAATTAAATAGATCTTAGATTGCCCTATGAGAACAGGACCCAATGCAGGGAGCAGGTCTAATTCTTAACTAATAAATACAAACTCACTGTAAGGTCATTGTATGGTATTATTTCTGTAGTAACTGTAGTAATAATCACTAAAAGTGTGAGACACATTTGGGTTCTTACATAAAAATATATAGTTGGAATGACCGCTCTGGCAAAACCCTCTGAGAATATGGTTTTCACTATTGTGGGCTACCTATTTTCACCTGCTGTGGTTTAAAATCATCTTAATCCGGTTTTTGCATATATCCTGTCTCTTTAGCATGTCCCAAATCCTCTCTGCCTTTTGTTCTGTCCTACCACATAAGGCAGCAATCAAAATCGTTATTCCTTAACACCCATGGAGTTATACACATGTAATAGTTGTTAAAATTATTCCTTTCAACTACTGTGTGAAATAGGTGAGTGGTGTAACAGAGACTGTGTAAGCACAAAATCTTTGAATAATTTAAGAATAGAGAAGAGACTACAATTCAAGAACACTACAGGGTGTCCCTAAAGTCTGGACACAGGCAAAAATGCATATTTTGAAATATTTGGAATATTAACAGGCCTCAGCCCCCTTGACTTCTTTTTCTGGGGTATGCTAAAGGAGAAGGTGTATTCAATGAAAATCAAGGATGCAACACACTTGATTGAACGCATAAAAATTGAATGTGCTAAAATTGATGGCAATGTGGAGTTATTGCATCGAGTTCATGTGAATCTTGCAAAGCTCATCAACCTTTGCATCACAAATGATAGAAATCACATTGAAGATGTTATTTGTTAACATTCCAACTAAATAAAATGTTGTTGAAAATTTCATTCATTTCATTTCTTGAAAATATGCATTTTTGCCTATGTGTCCAGACTTTGGGAACGCCCTGTAGAATTCCCTTTGGGATAAAGGCCTAAGAGGTTTTTTTATTTGTTTTTCATTTTTTTTTAAACAGCCTCTCAACCCAAAGATAATATATGGAGAACAGAAATACCTCACTGGTCCTGAAAGCTACCCGATAGTTGAATTGGGACCCTTCTTTTTCCTTAGTTTCTTCAAGCTTCTCTCTCCGGATGCTTACTGCGACAGGGCCCAGATTTTCATCTATTCCAAAGTAGTTTTGGTGCTCTGTAACAGAAGAGAGCAGGTGTTCAAAAGAAACCAAAAAGAATGAAGAGGCAGGCCATTGGGCTATCTCTGCAACCAGCAACCTCTTTGGTAGCTGCCTTGGGTATGCAGTGGCTGTCCAACATGTAGAAGATTAAGTTCGTAGGCTTACAACAGAGATATGCAAACACAAACTACCTAAGACTTCCTTTGTAGGAAGCAGGGAATCATCAGCAGGAGTTCCACAACCAATTCTTTTTTATTGAGATTTAAAATTGAAACTCAGTACATCATTCATCATTAACAGGCACCCTATATTCCAGGCCTGCACAACCTGCATCCCACCGGCTGCTTACAGCCTATGGGAACACCAAAGGATTTCAGGTGGCCTGTGAAAAATGTAGGGGATGTCTTCCTCTACATTTTTTGAGGGCTGCCCAAAATCCTTTGGTATGCTGCAGGTTGTATAGGTCTGCCATATTCTAAAGATTTAAGAACAGACAAAAATAATTAATAAAAAATTGTCCTAGCAAGAAGTTTAAAATAAAGAGTAGCAAAATTACCTACAACATAGTAAAATGAATTAAATGGGCCTCTTTATGAGCCAGTCCTCTCTTTGGCAGAAACTGCTAGACCATTAAGTCTCTGAATCACAAAATCTTATTCTGGAAGGGATCTTTAACAGTCAGCTTGTCCAACTTCCCACCGGGGCAGGAACCACCTCTATAGCATTCCTGGTAAATGGTTATCCAATCTCTCTTTGAACATTACCTGAGAAAGGGAGTTTACCTTAAGGAAGCCACCTCAAGGTAGCCTCTTGAATTTTTAGAGCACTTTAAGAAATTAGAAAGTTTTCTCTTATATTGCAGTTCAAACAATTAGTTAAAAACCGATTTAGGAGCCATTTGGTACCAGGTACCACGACAGGCACTCGGGGTACAAAGGTGAAATAAATTAGTGCTTAACCTAGAGGAGCTTTCAATATAATGGGATAAGACAGGTGACCCAAACAACTGGGATATAGGGCAGATGCAGTAAGTACAAAGAAGATGTATAAAGGGCTTTAATGTGAGAAGAGAGAAACCATTTTTTTCCCTTTTGGGGTGAGAGGAATTGGGAAAGGTTATTTATATAGCAAGTGTTACGTGAGCTGGGCCTTAAAAAGAGGAGAACTCAAACATGGGAATGAGACAGGAGCAGGGAGAGGAGACTGAATTCACCATATCATATTGAATGGAGGTGAAGGGTGGGTTAACAGAGAACTGTGAACAGTCTAGTTTGGCTGCAAGGCAGAGCATATGAAGGGGAGAAGTTTGAAATAAACCTGTGAAGATAGCCTTGAACCAAATTCTGCTGAGTCACGAATGCCAGAATAAGAAGTTGGTCCTATATGGGGTATAAGCAGTAGAGAACCACTGAGAGTTTTCATGCAGAGGAACTAAGTGATCAGTACATTAAACAGGCAGCTTTATGAAGGATAGACTGCAGAGGAGAAAGAAAAGCACCAGTTGGGTGCAATACACCCAGATCCTGAAGGCTACCTTCCTGTACCTTCAACTCACTGGCCCTGCAGGAAGCAGCAACATGGTCTTGTCTGTCTTCAATACCACAGCCTCTGAAACATTCAAAGTCAAGAATCACCTTTTCCCTAAGAAATTCTTTGTCCAAGTTTAATATCCTCAGTTTTCTCTTCTGCTTCTCATTTTCTGTAATTTCTAAAACTTCTCCATCCTGGTCAACCTCCTCTAAGTACATTTTAGTTTGTTAATATGTGTCCCACTTAAAATGTGTTACAGAAAAATCAGCAAGGTATTCCAGACTTGGCCTATGACTGAAAACAATGGGACCATCATCACCTTGGCTCGTAATGAATTTGTAGTCAATTAAAACCCCCCAAGGTCTTTTCATATGAACTGTTGCCATACCAGTTCAGTCTCATATGTGTGTATATGTATATATACATATATGAATTGATTTTTTTAACCTAAGCATAGAACTTCACATTTATACATGCCGAAATTTTTCTTATTGATCTATCATTCCAGCTGAGATGTTTTTAATTTTAAAAATGGAAAAAAAACAGATTATTTTGAAGATAATACTTGTTACAAAATTTCCTGGTTATGCTAATGGTTTTCCTCTCTCAATCTCTGAAGGAATGATCAAATTATTAAGAAAAAAAAAAACAAAAGATTCATTTCAGAAAAATAACATCTACACAAATTCAAGTAGACATTATTTGTGGCAGCTAATGAATAAAGACTAGAAATTCTTAAAAAAGCAATTAATTTACTTAATACTTTCAACAAAGTGGAATTAATATTGGCATTATTTTCTAGGAATGAAATTAGGCCTAGATATAAGAACCATGTAAATTATTTCAAGAACTGAAAAATAAATTACCTACTTAGTAAAGGTTTGGCCTTATATAGCATATAACCCAAAAGTCCTTTTAAAAAATGGGTGAAGGGCCAAGATGGTAGAGCAGAGGAAGGAACTCACCCACACTCTCCTCAAGTACCCTTCAAACAACTTTAAAATAATGCCTTAAGTAGAATCCTGGAGCGGCAGAGCCAACAAAAAGTCAGGGTGAAACAATTTTCTAGACTATGGCAACTTAGAAGGTTGGCAGGAAAGGTCTGTCACACTAGGATGGTGGTCGGGCCCAGAGCACAGCTTGGGCTGCACCGTGGCAATGCCAGCTGCAGGCCTTAGAGGTGGCTGCATCAGCTTCAGGAGCTCTCAGCCTATGGACAGTAAGGAAGTAAGGCAACTGGTCACAGAGAGATTTGCAGGGGACCCTTTGCCAGTTCTGGGTTCAAGACCCTGTTCCATTGCCCACACACAGTGCCAGCCTGCAGTTCCAGGGTGAAGTAAAGCACTAGCCTCTGCAGCTACAAGGTAGCAGGGACACTGGTCACAGTTCCACGGTGGAGGAGAGTGTTTATGGTCACTCACAAGGAAGCAGAGGGCCTGGTCTCAGTTCCAAGACAGAAAGGAGCAGCAGTACTTCTGGCTGGCCATGGGAGAGCAAAGGCTGAGTCACAGTCACCAGGTTCAAAAGGAGAGATAACACATGTGGCTGGAGGGGAAAAAGGTCCTTTCCTGGGTAAAGTTCAATGCAGGAGAACAGTAACCACACCTCTCCTTAGATTATACCACCTTGGAAGCACTTAAAACTTACAGTGCCCCGCCCCCCACCCCCAAACTAGCTCTGAAAACAGCAGTACGAAAAACCTAATGCTTAAGACAAGTGACCCGTACCTGTCCTCTCCTTAAAGAGGAGTCTAACTTTAACACAAAATTGAAAGTCAAGAAATAAACTGGAAAATTGAGCAAAGAAAAACAACAGCAAAGAATTTGACTCTTTCCAAAAAGTTATTATGATAACAGGGAAGATCAAAACAGAAACTTAGAAAATGACGAGGTAAAACAATCACAAGCAAGGCCTCAAAGAAAAAGAATTGGAATTGGATTAGAAACAAGCCCAGCATGAAGTCCTAGAAGAGCTCAAAAAGGAATCTGAAAAATCAGAGAGGTAGAAGAAAAATTGGGAAAAGAAATGAGAGTGATGCAAGAAAATTACAGAGAATTAACAGCTTGGTAAACACACACACACTCACACAAATACCAAAGTCAATAACAGCTTATAAAACAGAATTGGCCAAATAGGCAAAGAGGTACAAAAATCCATTGAAGAGAAGAACTCCTTAAAAAGCAGAACTGGTAAAATGAAAAAAGAGGTACAAAAATTCACTGAAGAAAAGAACTCCTTAAAAAGTAGAACTGGTTAAACAGGAAAAGTGGTACAAAAACTCACTAAAGAAAATAATTCCTTAAAAATTAGAAGTGGGCAAGTGGAAGCTAATGACCCCACAGGACACCAATAAACAATAAAAGAAAGTCAAAAGAATAGGAAAAAATGGAAGAAAATGTAAAATACCTTACTGGAAAAACAAGTGACCTGGGAAATAGATCAAAAAGAGGTAATTTAAAAACTACTGGATTACCTGAAAGCCATGATCAAGAAAAAAGCCTAGGCATCATATTTCAAGAAATTGTCAAAGAAAACTGACCTGATACCCCAGAACCAGAGGGTCATATAGAAACTGAAAGAATCCACTAATCACCTTCTGAAAGAAATCCCAAAATGAAAACTCCCAGGAATATTATAGCCAAATTCCAGAGTTCTCAGATAAAGGAGGAAATATTACAAACAGCCAGAAAGAAACCCTTCAAATTCCATAAGATCACACAAGATTTAGCAGCTTCCACATTAAAGGAATGGAACATTCCAAAAGGCAAAGGAGGTAGGATTACAACCAAGAATGACCTATCAAGCAAAACTGAGTATAATTCTTCAGGGGAAGAAAATTGATATTTAATGAAATAGAGGACTTTCAAACATTTCTAGTGAAAAGGCCAGAGCTGAACAGAAAATTCAACTTTCAAATGCAAGATTCAAAAGATGCATAAAAAGATAAACAGGAATATGGAAATCATAAGTGATTTAATGAGGCTAGGCCGTTTACATATGCATGTACATGTATATTTCAGTCATTTCAGTCACATCCAACTCTTCAAAACCTCATTTGGGGTTTTCTTAGCAAAGACACTAGAATGGTTCGCCATTTCCTTCTCCAGCTCACTTTTACGGATGAGAGAACTGAGGCAAACAGGGTTAAGTGACTTGCCCAAAGAAAACCAGAAAATAGTATAGAGGAAACTAGGCATGGACCAACATTTCACGTCATATATGAAAATAAGATCAAAATGGGTACATGATTTAGACATAAAGGGTGATACCATAAGCAAATTAGGAAAGCAAGGAATAGTTTACCTGTCAGACCTATGGAGAAGGGAAGAATTTGTGATCAAACAAGACATAGAGAACACTGTAAAATACAAAATGGATAATTTTGATTACAATAAATTAAAAAGGTTTTGCACAAACAAAGCCAATGCAACCAAGACTAGAAGGGAAGCTGAAAGCCGGGATATAATTTTTATAAACAGTTTTTCTCACAAAAGCTTCATTTTTCAAATGTATAGAGAACTGAATCAAATTTATAAGAATACAAGCCATTCCTCAATTGATAAATGGTCAAACTATATGAACAGGCAGTTTTCAGAAGCAGAAATCAAAGCTATCAAGTCATGAAAAAAATGTTCTAAATCGCTATTGATCAGAGAAATAGAAATTAAAGCAACACTGAGGTACCAGTTCATACCTATCAGATTGGGTAGTATGAAAGAAAAGGAAAATGATAAATCCTGGAAAATGAGGCAAAATTGGAATACTAATGTACTACTGGTGGAGTTGTAAACTTATCTAACCATTCTAGATAGTAATTTGGAACTATGTCCAAAAAGCAATCAAACTTTTGTTTCAACAAAACTACTTACTAGGTCTATATACCAAAGAGATCATAAAAAAGGGAAAAGGGCTTACATGTACAAAAAGTTTATAGCAAATCTTTTTGTGATGACAAAGATGGAGGGGATACTCAAAAATTGGGGAATAGCTGAACAAGTTGTGGCATATGATTGAGATGGAACATTACTGTGCTTTAAGAAACGACAGGCAGGATGCTTTCGGAAAAACCTGGAAAGACTTATACGAACTGATGCAAAGTGAAGTAAGCAGAGCCAGGAGAACATTGTATATAGTAACAACAATACTGTAAGATGCTCAGCTGTGAATAACTTAGCTATTCTGAGCAACACAATGATCCAAGTCTAATTTCAAAGGACTTAAGATGAAAAATGCTATCCAGGAAAAGAAATGGTGGAGTCTGAGTGCAGATCATGGCATACTGTTTAAATTTGCTTTGTTTTCTTTGTCTGTTTTTACAAAGGTAACACGGCTAATATGGAAATATGTTTTATCTACAGCAAACTGGTTGCCTTCTCAATGAGGAGGTAGAGGAATGAGGAAGAGAAAGAATAAAAAAAACTTTAAAAATTTTACATGTAATTGAAAAAAATTTTTTTTAAATTTTAAAAAATGAGTAAAGGCTACTCCAGAGCATATGATGGATTGTCTAGAGTGTTAATTTACTTCTTACATAAATGAATGCAAATTAAATTTGGAAGTAACAAGGGAAGGAAAAAAATGAAGCAGGGCTGGGGTCTAGTATTATTATCTCTTACGACTAAGATTACTTGCATCTTTAAACCAATTAAGTTTCCAAATTTGAAAGATACATTAAGAACAGAGAATTATATAGGCCTAAAAGTCATTCAATGATTTTTTAAATGTACCTTTTAAGAATGTACTAAATGACCACTTGGTAAATAATTACATTAAGTCCTAATGGGAATACCTTTCTTGAACAATCTGCTTGAACCATATCTGCAGTGAAGTTAACACTCCTGACATGTCTGAGTGTTCACCACAAGTCGGATACATTAAGAATAATATAATGGAGAACCAGAAAAAATCATAGATACGATGACTATAACAATGTAAACAGAAAAACAACAAATGAAACAGCATTGAAAGTAATGTGATTCTATTGACCAAGCTGGGTCAAAAGGAAGAATTTTTAAAATGTACTTCCCTCTCTCTTTTTAGAGGTGAGACTCTAAGAAGTTGTGGAATATTGCAAATATTGTCAGACAGTTAAGTATTGGTTCACTAAATTGCTTTTTCCTTCTCTTTGTTTTAGAATCTTTATTAGAAACTGTGGCTTGCTGAATAGAGAAGGAAAGGATATATTAGAAGATAAAGGTGATAAAAAACACAAGATAGCAACAAAAATAAGATTTTTAAAAAGTGAGATGTTGAAAGAAAACACCTTAAGAAAAGATGTTAAAAGAAAATGGAATTTTCTGCAATCAGGATTTGAACTGAGATTAGGTTGTATGTGAGAATACCTTATAATGAAGTGCTTTGAACACTTCATTACCCAAATCCATTTGGACCAGGGCCCAAGAAAGTGTTTATTTACACCAAATTCTTCTTTCTGTATCTAGCTAATTGTGTTGTAGTGTGGTTTTAGTGTATTTCTACTAGTAATATTCCCCAGGAAGAACAAAAAGACCCATGATAAGCTGACTTTTATGTGGAGATTTAAAATTTACAAGGCACTTTGTATATATTACCTCAGTTAATCCTTTCAAGAACCCTATCAGACAGATAATATTGTACCTACTTTACACATGGGAAAATTGGTGGCCCAAGTTTAAGTGACTTGCCCATGGTCACAAAACTAGTCCAAGCCAGGATTTAAACCAGGTTTTCTTAGATTCCAAGCCCAACAGGTGATCTACTTGATAAAGCACACCAATTGGTGTATTTTAATCTCATGTGTTCTTAGAGCTTGATTAAATAATTATTTTTAGATTAGTATTAGCTTAGGCAGCTGGTGGCTCAGTGGATAGAGCACTGGGCCTAGAGTCAGAAGACCCGAATTCAAATCCTGACTAAGACATTTACTAGCTGTGCCACCCTGTGAGCAAGTCACTTAATCTCTTTCTGTCTCAGTTTTCTCAAATGTAAAAAGGGGATAATAATAGCATATGACCCTGGGTAAGTCACTCAATCTCTTTTTGCCTCAGTTTCCTCAAGTATAACATGGGGATAATAATAGTACTTACATCACAGGTTGTTGTGAAAATCAAATATTTGTAAAAAGCACATAGGCACTATATAAACATGTACTCCCTTTCCCTTCCCCTTATTAGGCTTAGTCATTTTCTTTTTGAAGTTGAGTTATAAAGCAGTTAGATTGCTTATGATCTGAATTGGGTGAGGTTTGAGAAACAAGTTATACTTTCTGAAAAGGATTCTGAAAGTCAATTTTGAAGGTGTCTATAAGGGTTCAGAACATACAGGTATATGTGAAATTACAGTACAGTAATTTATTATGTAATGGTAACACAACCTTTTATATTCTTTCCTAAATATTAAGAGGAAGCATATGCTTCTCATTCCTTATTTCCCAATGCCCAAAGCAATTTATATACTACAAACTCTCAACTGCCTTCATTATTAGAAGGTCCCCTTAGCCCAGGCAATCCAAGACAAGAAACCCTTGTGGCTCTTCCTCTGACTTCCTACTTCCTAACACAGCCTAAGCCAATGCCACCACTGCCCAAATACTTCAAATACTTCATGGGATGGTAAGATGCTGTCCAAAAATGACTTTAATTTACCCTCATTAGGAAGGGGCTATAATAGAATGTAGGAAATGAAATTAGAATTAGGAGATAGAGAACCAGTCCTGGAGGGAGGGGGAAACTGATCAGGACACATATGGGTTACCTGTGAGTTGATGGTCTAATAAAAACTCATTTACTCCAAGAACTACTTACTGAGCAGCATCAACTATCTAGAGAAGAGTTAGGACCCAAAATTATGTAAAATAAATGGCACAAAGTGTAGATCAACATTTTAAATCATATGAGCAGTGAGGTGGTACAAAATATATCATGTGGGACTGGAGGTCAGGAAGGCCTGAATTCAGATCCTACCTGCAGACATTTGTTAACTTTATAAACCTAGGCAAGTATCTTAACTGCTCTCAGACTCACTTTTTTGCATCTTTCAAATGGGATAACAGAACCTATCTCACAGGGCTTCAATGAAAGTCAAATGAGATAAGGTAGGTAAATTACTTTGCAAACCTTAAAGCAACATAGAAATGCTAACTACTGTGCCATCAATAAGTTCCAAATGGATAAGCCACATAAACCTGAAAGGTCGCATTAAAACAAAATGAGGAGATCTGAAAGTTCTATCTTTCCAAACTATAGCTAAGGGGTAAATTTTTAAATAAGGAATAGAGTCAAGCATGAAATAAAACAATTTCAATAAGTTTAAAAATTTTGGATAATCAAAATAAACGCAGCCAGAATAAGAGAATCATGGGGGAAGTGGAGAAATCTTTGTTCTGTAAAACTTGGATTCAGTCAAAAGGTTGCACCCAAGGACCTATAAGGCTACATGTGGCCTCAAGGCCATAGGTTCCCCACCATTCTAGGGAACTGACAAAAATACATAAAACCAAGAGTCATTCACCAAAAGATAAGAGATCAAAGCATAGAGTATTCATCCCATATGAGAAAATGTTCCTAATCACTAATAAAAGAAATGCAAATTAAAATTCTCAGCCTGAGAAAAGAGAAGCCATCAAGTATGGAAAATAGGAGATAATAACCATGCTTACATAGTCTAATTATTACACTATTATTATCCATGCAATGCAAAGAATTCCAACTATGTTGGGTAATCAATTTTAGGAGGACATAATACAGAATGAGAGGGAATGGGTTGGTTATAATCTTTATCCCTGAAAGAAGTAGCCAGATGAAACAGAACAAAGACAGATCAAAATATTGATGCTTAAACTTTAGCTGCCTGCAAAATTAACTTCTGTGGAACAGTTCATTCTGAATCATACTGGATAAATGGAACATTGCTGTTATTTCTATTTTTCCCCCTCTTGTCCCCAGCTATCTTATAGGGATGAAAATGTATGGATACTCTTCCTCTCCTTGGCTACTTTGCACTTGGATTATAGTCTGATCACTATAATAAAACAAAAAAAAAAATCTACAAAGTTTTATGCTGCAGTAGCTGTTTTCTATGAGAGCTGCCCAAGTTTTCAAATCCACTAAAGAATACAAGATGTTAACTAAATTTATTACAAATTCGAATTTTGCTACTAAGCAATGTCATACTTACTCTTGCATTTATAAAGGATCTCTGCATACCCTGTTTAAAAAGTGAACACTGCCTACAACTTCCTCAGCACCTTCATAAGAGAAGTTCACCCTTTAGGAACATCTTTCACAAAAGATCAGTTTGTTAATCTGTATAGCAAGAACGTTTCTCCAAGAGAAGATGATAAGAAGGGCTGATAAGAAAGCCTTAATGGGGTCTGTGCATTTAGACCCCCTGCCCACCTAAAGCTCTTCATTCCTTTAAGCAGATGATTTCCATCAAATTGCTAAGGACAAAAAGAATCAAATCTTTCTAAAGCAGAATGGAAGCTTCGATATAGGCATACCATGAAATGAGTGTTGAGATGCTGAATGAAGGTCCATAAATTATGCAAATATAACATGACAAGATAAAAAAAAAAACTGGTTAGCAGAGCCAATCAAAAGGCTATAGCTACATCTGAATAGCCTCTCTCATAGAAAGTCAAGAGACAGACTATAAGCTTCTGGAGCACAGAATTGCTTCCTTTCTCTTTATGTCCTTATTATTGTTAGTCCTTTATTTTGGAAGAAAACCAGGATTATCACCTGTGTGACCAGCAAGTGAACTGGATTTAAGTGAGGCTCTGAGTCAGTCTCACAATCTCCTTTGTTTTTATACTCCCGAGCCAGGTCAACAATTTAACCAACGCTTACCAAATGCCTAACACCAGCAAGGAAGGGTGCTTAGACCATAGGGATACAACCATCTTTAACCTCAAGAAGTTTACATTCCACTGGTGGGGGGAGAGAGGGGAGAATGCAACAGGTACAAAGATAAGTCAATAGAAAGTGCCTTCTAGGGAAAGAGAACACTAATAACCGGAGGAAGTCAGGAAAGATTTCATATTTCAAGTGGTAGCTAAGCTCAGACTAAAACTAGGGAACTAGGGATTCCAAAATGTGAAGGAGAGGGAGAAATAGATTATTTACAGACAGGCGGGAGAGAGGGGGTATTGAGATAGTTCAAGAGAAAGAGCAGAGATAGGAGAGAAAATGTCCAATTTGAAGACCAGCTAATAGGATGGTTTGGCTGGAACGTGGAGTGTATGAAAGGGAATAATATGGAATCTATATAAGTCAGATTGTGAAGGACTATAAAATTGCAAGTTGAAAAGTGTGTGTATATGTGTGTGTGTGTGGTGTGTGTGTGTGTGTGTGTGTGTGTATGCATACATAACACACATATCCTGTAGGCAATGAGGAACCACTGAAAAAATTTTTAGTGTAAAAGTCACACAGGCAGGATTGCTTTAGAGGGCTATTAATCTGATAGCTGGGAGGAGGATGGATTACAGAGGGGAGAAGAGGAAGACCAATTAAGAAGCTATTACAGTAGTCCAAATAAAAGGTGATAAAAGCCTGAACTAGGGAGATAGCTGGGTGGAGAAAAGGGGACAGAGGCTAGAGATGCCATAGAGGTGGAATTTTAAGTTCTGGTGATATGAGAGCAAAGGGGGGAAGGAGAGCAAAGAGAGTCAAGGCTGACTTTGAAGCTGTAAATCTCAGTGACCAGGAAGGCAGTGGCTTCAAAAATAGGGAAGTTTGGAGGAAGGTAGAGTTTGAGAGAGAAATTAGTTCTGTTTTAGGCATGTCGAATTTAAGATGCTAAAAGGACATACAAGAGATTCCTATGTATGGCATGAACTCAAGGAAATTAGGGCTAGTTGTGGAGACTTGGTAGTTATCTGTATAGAAATAGTTAAACTCAAAGGAAAAAGGAGATCATCAAAAAAAAAAAGAAATGAAAAAATGTCAGAATTCAGAGCCTTCAAAGCCACCTATGTTTAATAGGTAGGAGATGAACGATGATCTTGCAAAACATACTGAGGAGCACTCAGATAGATGAGAAAATCAAAAGGGAGAAGTGTTACAGAAGCCAAAGCTGGCCAGAGGCCAAGGATAAGGAGGACTGAGAAAAGTCATTGGATTTAGAAGTTAAGAAATCACTGTTAACCTTGAAGGTCTGGACTACTTATGTTGCAGCAATGGGATTGAGGTTTCAAGACATTGAGGGATGAGAAAGAGATGAGGAGAGGCTCAGTGGATCGAGTGCTGGGCCTGGAGTCAGGAAAGGTTCATCTTCCAGAGTTCAAATCTGGCCTATGACACTTACCACCTGTGTGAGCCTGGGCAAGTCACCCCTGTTTGCCTCAGTTCTCTCATCTATTACATGAGCTGGAGAAGAAAGTGACAAACCGTTCTAATATCTTTGCCAAGAAAACCCCAACCAGGATCATGAAGAATCAGACATGACTAAAAAACGACTGAACTGAAAGGAGATGAAGAAATGACAGACAATACCTTTTAGGACCTTCCTAGAATGGTGCTGATGAAGACCAAAATTCATTAATATTCATTGAAAAAACTGGATAGCTTACCATAAAAATGCAGTTAATGCTATTTTTTAAGTTGATCGTTTAACTGCTCACCATAACTCTGAAAATATGAGCTCCTTGTAAAGGCTGTCTCATTATTCATACTTGGAAGCCCCAGAGCCTAGAACACTGCCTGGCACCTAGGAGGTCTTTATTTAATATGTGTTGATTGATAGGATGCTTAACATTCTTGGTTGTAAGAAGTATGAGGGAGGAAGAAATGAGCAGTTGGAAAACCAAACAAGACTAATGATTTATTCATGTTGTGTTTGCCAAGTTGCCACACAATTCAGTGAGGTAGGCAAGCATCACTATTCCCATTTTACAGGTGTGCAAAGTGGGTCTCAGTGTTTAAATAATTTGCCCAAGTAAGATACATAGTACCAAGTCAGATGGGAGACTCATATATACATACATACATATATATATATATACATATATATGTAAGTCTGTCCTGAATACAAAGTCCAGAGCTATGTAAAAATGAAGAAATTTAATACAGAATGAACGTTTATTTGGGTACTACTTCTAAAGGAGAGACAAGGGTGATAAATACTGTCTAGATCCAAGGATAAATCTGGGTTTTTCCCTTCAGTTCACCTTTCTGGATACCCTAGAATTGTATTTCTTAGGTGCTGAGTGTGCAAAGATGGAACTGCCCAAATTGAAGGGAGAACAATTAGCAAGAATTGCTCAAAGTGGTACAGGGGATAGAGGGTGGAACCTGGAATCAAGAAGACCCAAATTCAAATCCTGCCTCAGAGATCTCCCAGCTTTATGATCCTGAGTAAGCCACTTAACCACTCTCTGTCTGTTTCCCAATCTGTAAAGTGAAGCTAATGATAGCACCTACCTGTCAGGACTGTGAGGATCAAATGCGATAATATTTGTAAAGTACTTTTCAAACCTTAAAGTGCTGTATAAATGCTGCCACCACCACCACTATTATTATTATTACAGTACCAAGAAATCTTCCCACCGAAGATAAAGGCAATCTGCTTTCCTGAGACAAATGATCAAAATGTTTAAAAAATGAAGTAATCCCTCAAACAGGAGGCTTTTGGTTAAGGTTTATAAAATCACCTTTCCCCTTATGGGAAAAGGGCTCCTAAAGCATGCATACACACAAGACCAGAACAATCTGCTTCCAACATTTTTTTCTCTACTTTCTGCCACAGGGAACTAATACAATGATGATTCACACTATCTATATTCCCAGCTAGAGCTGGGCAGTTGCTCTCTGCTCAGAGCTGCTTTGGAATGCAATAGTTGCTGTGTGGGAGAGGCATGATGGTGTAAAAAGGGCAAGAATCAAGTCAGTTACATCTACCAAAAAAGGAATTTATGTGTTAGAATAGTACTATTGTGAGATGGTGCTCCATTCACCCATGTGAATTTAATAGTATGCAACTCCATATTAATTATCTTCAGACATCGCATAAAAACCCCAAAGAAAAGTTACCTATAAAATACCACTGGGCATGAAATTGAAAGCAAATGCAACCAAGCCTCCTCCCGCAGTAAGTTACATCTGATATGTAAAAGTATACTCTAGTTTGCAACTGTCATATTATCTAAGTCTAAGTGAATGACTTTAAAATTTTGTGGCAGACTAGATAACTCTCCCGAGGGACTTCCCTGACATATGATGTTCTCTGTTTCTGCTTCTCCCCATCTTTTAGCCATTAAAAACAAGCACTACCCTTTCAGTTCTGGACCACCAGTGTGGACACACGTTTTCTTTTAGAAAATCAAGTCTTATTTATAAACTACTCCTAGCCCGCCCAAAGGCCAGACGGCTAATGTGACTTGCCTTTTGCGACAAATGTAATGAAAAGAGGCTGGTAGTCATTGCCTGATGATTAAAAATCATCTTGAGAGATGATATGGTAAAAGTAGTCAGAACCAAGAAAAAAATGAGTTTTAGATTTCTTTTTTCTCAGGGTGGGGGTGGTGGGACGGTGGCGGTGCAGAGAGGGGAGAGGAGAGAATAGTCAATGGTATAATATTCTCCATCTTTGTCTCCAGTGGAACTACACCATTCCATGTTGAAAAGTCAAAAGTTGCCAAGAACTTTTCTCATGCTACCATGAGGAAGATAATGCAAATATTATCCCCACTTTACAGAGGAGGAAAACAGCTCCAAAAAGTTCAATGACTTGTCCACGATCAAACAGATTAGCCGTAAATGATAGAACTGGGAGTGAACCAGAGTGTGATATGAGGCTTAAGAAAAATCAAGGACAATGGCTAATTAACCAATGGCTCCATAATGAAAAATGTTTAGAGAAATTGTAAAGACTGCTAAACATATTAAACAGGCACTGGATGTCAAGCCACATTTGAGGCTTTGGGTTTCCTCATCAAGAGGATACAAACAAATATCTATTTCCTATGAATTTTTTGACCTGTAATCTGGTAACATCTGTACTATTGCATAGTGACCCTGCTACATAATAACATCCAAGGCCAGAGGACAAAAAGCCTGCTTCCCTGGTAAAAAAAATTAGGGAAAATGTGAATAGACTTGTTCAAGAGCAGATGGCGTTGTGTGTGTGTGTGTGTGTATGTGTATGTGTATGTATGTGTGCATGTGTATGTGTATATGTGTGTATATATATGTACATATACATACATGTGTGTATATATACACATATGTGTGTATCTATGTATGTGTGTGTATCCAGTAATTAAATTCAAATCAACAAGACATCTGCTGAGTATTTGCTATGGTGCTAGGTACAAAGGAGATAGACAAAGATATATAAGACATATTTTCTGCCCTTAAAGGAGAAAAAGATGTCTTGCTAAAATAAACCTACAGTGGAAAAGCATGGAGATTTTAATGTACTACCGGAGTTTACAGAAGGGATGCATCTCTTGTAGGGAAAGAAGGAAGACATCGTTGGAGGAGGGAGAATTTTGTCTGAGCCTTGAAGGACAGATGGGACCTTTTAAGTGGCAGAGAATACAATGAGGGAAGAGAGAAACAAAGAGTATTACAGACAAAGACTCAGTCAAATGTGGGAGATCTCTGGGAAATAGCCACTAGACCAGCTTAGATATGACACTGGAGGAGAAGAATTAAGCCT
Organism: Trichosurus vulpecula; assembly: GCF_011100635.1. NCBI lineage: Eukaryota > Metazoa > Chordata > Mammalia > Diprotodontia > Phalangeridae > Trichosurus > Trichosurus vulpecula. The sequence continues at coordinate 150,740,462 of NC_050576.1, read as the reverse complement.
TACCATAGAGAGCCTCAAATGCCAAGGTGAGTTTAACTTCATTAGTAGCTAAGAGAGAGGGGCAGCTAGGTGGCGCAGTGAATAGAGCACTGGCCCTGCAGTCAGGAGGACCTGTGTACAAATTCAGCCTCACACACTTGACACGTACTAGCTGTGTGACCTTGGGCAAGTCACTTAATGCCAATTGCCCTGCCTTCCTCCCTCCAAATAAAAAAAAAGTAGCTAAGAGAAAGCCACTGAAAGTTTCAGAACATGGAAAATGCATGATGAGATTTATATACTAGGAAATGTTAGCTGACCTAAAGGCTGCACTCAGAGATTATTGCAATAACCTCAACAGGTAGGATGCATGCCCACTGATTGCTCAATAAACTGTGGCACAAGAATGTAATGCAATATTACTATGTTCAAACCAAAAATGAATATTAAGAATTCAGAGAAGTGTAGGAAGACTTACAGGAACTGATAGTGAAGTAACCAAGTAAACAGAACCAGGAAAACAATGACTACAACCATGTAAATGAAAAGAAGAACAAACACAACAAAACTGAAGGCAGTGAAACATATTGAGAAATCTAGTTTGGCCCTAGAGCAGAGATGAGAAAAAAAAATCTATTTCCCTTCCTTATGGATAGTTGGTTGTTGGTATACAGAATACTGTATATACTATTAGCCATGGTTGAGGAGGTAGTTGCTTCTGCTGAACTGCTTTTTAAAAAAATCTTTGTTACAACAGACACGTGGGGAAAAAAAAACCCTAAAGATAAGCTTAGAGTCATACAAGTGATTTTGAAGCACAGATTAATGTAGCAAATCATTCCTCTTTCATCAGTCCCAGTACAAAATCACTGCAGAAGCGTTGTGATTACATTTGTCCTAAGATGATATTTCAGCAAAAACAGTCTTCTGATATTTAACTGCCTAATAAACCACATCATGTTTTTTCCCCCAAGTCTGCCAGTTTCAATATTTTCCTATGATTAGAAATTCTTCTTCTCCTTGCCTGAAAATGAAGGCTAAGGCTTCACTAAGAGATCCATCCTGAGAAGTGCCACCAAATTCCAGCTAGACTTACCTGTCAGCCATCCAGCAGCACTCCTCACCTGGGGGGGTGTTAGCACAAAAGTGCCAGTCAAAACCTTCTAAGGCTCCGCCAGGCTGTGCCTGACTTCATGTTGTAAGACAACAGCGCCACAACTTGTGAGTGTTGATAGTAAAAGGGCTTGTGGGGTTAGGGAGGATCTCCCATTTCCTTCCCTTCTTGCCCTCATCCTACTACTTACCACCCATTCAAGAATCTGGGCTGCCCCCTCTGCCCTCCCTGCTTCCAGGGAAATCAGGAAGAGCTGCAACCAATTTCATTTTCATCCCCACTGGGCCACTGGGGAAGAGCTATATATAGAAGAAACAGGGGCAGAGTTCCATCAGCTACACTGGAAGAGGAAGTAGAGGGATGAGGCACAGCTTGCTGCAGTCTGCTCACCCCCCACCCCCTCTTCTCCTCCTCAGACCAGCTGGTGCAGAGTGCTAACCTCTGAGGCCCGGCAGAAAGAGAAGGATCCCAGAAAGGATGCCACTGGATCTCCCTGCTAGTGAACAGAAGAAGCTCCATGAAGCAGGTTAGGCTTTCACAGGAGGGCTACAGAAGACTAACATGGAAAGAAGTGTGGGAAAAGGAATGGGGGAGGGAGGAAGCCAGAAAAGGGGGAAAGGAAATGAGAGAAAGCGAAAGGGAAGAGATAAGAAAGGGAGAGGAGGAAGAAGGGAAAAAAGAAAGAAGAGAGGAGGAAAGGAAAGAAGGGGGAAACCAAAGGAAAAGGGGGAGGAGGGAGGAAAGGGAAGTGAGGAAGAGAAATGTAGAAAAGGAAAAGAGGTAAAGACAAGGAGCAGCTGAGAGGTTACCAAGGACAAACACTGTAAACAAAAGGAAATATTAGTCCAGTGACAGTCTATTGCTCTAATCAAGGGAGAATTTGTTTGGATCTGATGTAAGCCTAGAAGGAATGAAATTCCTGAAGAGAAACCAGTCTGTTCTTCCATGTGCTCAGGTAAGCGCTACCATGCAACTCAATAACCTCACCTAGTTACAAAGGAAGGAGTTAGGACAGCATGGGGTCCCAAAGCTCTTCAGGTATCTAGATTATGACCCCATGTACATTCCCGGGAATGGTCAGGAATGAATTAGAAATGTGGACAGCAGAGAGGATGCAAACTGTGAAAATCATGGGCTCCAGATTGGTAAGAGCCCTTAGAAACCACCTGGCCCCCAGGCCCTGAGAAAAGTAGGAAGCACAAATTTAACTGCGTGACCTAATAATGCCCACCACGACCACCCCCACCACTAATCACTTGTACATAGCACTCGTGAAGCTTGTATGGTGTCTCACATACATTTGATCCTCACAACAACGCCATGAAGTAGGTGTAACAGGTATTACTATGTCCTCTGTACCTAAAGAGGTTAAGTGACTTGCCCATGATCACAGAGCTAAGAAGATCAGATTTAGGGTTAAAACCTAAGAACTCTAGCTCCAAATCCATTATTCTTTCAAGGATACCATTCATGGCCTTCTGACCTTGCTGGCTTGCTTTATCTTCACTTGCCTATAATAGATCTGGTTCTTTAAAAATAAATAAATAACAGCCCCACATCCAGGATTCCAAGACTCTGCCCCATCTAGCAATCGATCAAAGTGGCTTGACACAAGTAAGGGTTGGCCAACCAATCTGATTTTAAGATGAGAAGACCAATTCTCTGAACTACCGGTGCAAACTAACCAAGAATGTGTTTCTCTAAATGTAATTCAATTCTCAAACAAAACAATTTGGTATACTTTAATACATTTGCTACCTAGTTAGATTAAAAAAACCACCATCCACTGGGTGGTACAGGCCCTGATTGGGACAACCCACACCCTAAATTCAAGAGCCTTGGGAGTATCAAGGCTTAGCTACTTGGAAGTAGCCAGTGCCCTCAAGCCATCATCTTGGAAGCATTCCTTTGGAAATGCGGCTCAGCATCTCTTCCTTCAGGGGCTACAACCGCATCAGTCAAGATCCATAAAGGAAAGCTCCTACCCGTCCAAAGGTTGGTGTATCGACAAAATTGTTCAACATCAGAAACTGATATAATTTTATTTGTGAAAGTGACGTTAAAGAAGAAGCTTTAGCTTTCGCTTTGCGCTGTACCCTAAAGACCAAGGGACTTTTCCATCTGACTTACAGCTGAACCCTCCTATTTCTGTGGTCTCCATCATTAGAATGTGAGCTCCCTGAGACCTCACCAACTCCTGCTTTTCTACCTGTTTACCCAGAGCTCAGCACAGTGCTTTGCATGTGACAAAAGTATTTAGTAAGTGCTTTATTCATTCATTCATCAAAGGTAGTCAACTTTCATTTCTTCTACCAGGCTAGAGAGAACTACTTTCTGCTTTAGTGAAAGAAACAAAAAATAGAGCATAACATAGGGAACGTGAGCATGTAATGGTAATAAGAAAAACCTTTTAAGGAGAAATAACTTTAGATCATATCTTAACATTAATGATGGATGCACATTGGCAGAAGAAGGGCAGGATAGTACAAGGGACAGAAAGATGCTCTAGGAATCAGGACAACCTAGCCCAGAGGTGGGGATCCTGTGGCCTCAAGGGCACATGTGGCCCTCTGGTCCTCATGTTCTGTGAAGTTTGGATTCAATCAAAGGGTCACACTTGAGGACCTAGAGGACCACATGTAGCCTCCAGGCCACAGGTTCCCTACCCCTGGCCTAGATTTAAATCCCACTTTGTATATTCACAAAAAAGTCTCTTAAGCCTCTCTGAGTTTCCATTGTTTCAGCCTTGAAATGGCATAATAACACCAATTGTATCTGGCTCACAGAATCGTTTAAGGCCCACAGACATACGAATGTAACCCGTTTTATAGACGTTAAATCACTATGTCAGTTGTTATGGTTGTTGTTATTGCTAGAAAGGAGAGGAAACGTCCATGTAGCCCATTACAGAATGGACAAAAAGCAGATCGAATCTCCATGTAGGGATTAGCCCAAAGATGATTTTAGAGAGATCTGGAAGAGCCAAATTAACGGATAGCTTTGAACAGTTAGCACTCTAGCACCATGATGCTACTAACAAATATAACAAAAATTAGATACCTAAATGAAACAAAAGGGGTTTTATTTCAACCACACAATAAAGTCCAGCCTTACCTTTCCCAAAGAAAATTTACGGTAATAGTAGGCTCCAAGGTCAATGTGTTCTATGATGTAACGTTTTACTTTCTCCCTGTGAATTGGCTGGTTTTCTCTTGGCACCTCCAAAACCGAAACACCTGCATTTGTGCAGTGGGAGCTGAGGGAGGACTCAAAGGAACAGCTTTCGCCTGTAGTGGAAGAAGCTGAGCTCGCCCTAGAAAGTGCAATCCTTCTGTCTCCCTCCCCACCTGTTTCATTCCTGAAATAGGGACAACTCAGCACAAGGTCATTGCTTTTCCCATCCCCCTCATCAGCATCGAGGTTCTTGGAGTTGAGATCCTCCTTGCTTCCCAAAGGAGATTCACAGTTTCCTGCCTGGCCTGTTGTCATCTGAGTCTGCGAGGCTGCTGAAGCGCCAGTGGTTATGTTTTTTCTTTTCCCCACATTAACCCTTGTAGCCATGGCTTCATTGATATTAAACAAAATGCTCTGGACATCATAATGTGCAAACACTTCTGACAATTCCACGGGCGAATGCTCCTCTCAAGCCGACTCTCCTCCAGATCGGACGTGAATTTGAAAGTTTCATGCTCACTTTTGACAGTTCGCAGCTTCCGGAAAAGGGATGTTTCCACTGATTCTGATTTTAATCTCCGCTTGAAATTCTTTTCCCTGTCTCTTCCCATCAGCAGGGCATTGTCCATGTATTCTAACCCCGAGATACGGACAAATTCTCCTCTAGAAATCTGTGCCGCAGCATGAAGGCTAGGAGAGATTGTAGGATCACAGTGGAAGAACTCAGGAAACCCAAATGGGGTGAGAGCTTTGTGTTCATAATTGTCTACTCTGTACCCTCTGAGCATCGCAAAAAAGTTTTCCCCCGATAAGCCTTGCCTATCGATAGAAGAAGTGCTTCCATATTCCCTATGTAGGGCTGCCCCAGTATTCGGGTTAACAGCATTCTGGTCTAAGACGTCTTCAGCGTCAATGTCACTGATGGTGACATCACTATTGCTTCTCTGCCTTATGGGGTGAAGTCCTCCTCGCTGTGGAGAATGAATAAAGATATCCCCTATGGTGTACTTGGTCTCTGCAAATTCTATATCAAGCTGTTCCTCTTGCTGCCCATCCCCCTGGTCATTTTGTCCATTCTGCATGGCCGCCGCCGCCACCGCAGTTTCATAACTGGCTTGTGATCGGCTCTCCCATAATGCCTTGCAACTCATCTCCTTAGAGCAGTCCTTCTTGGGTGGCCATTCAGATACCCTTGCTCTAACGCCCATTTTGGGCATAGCTGGTGTGCCGTTAGCTGGACCCCCACTTTCACTGACATTCGAAACATTCAAAGATGTCGGAGGACCCATGTTGCCATTCAAGGCCTTAAATTTTCGAGCAAAATAATCATCCGACTGCATGGTGCGTGGAGAATCCTTAAACTTTGAAGAGGCTCTGGTGAACTGGTGCGTCTCTTCCTGGGACTGACGTGGATCACTCATGTCCACTCACAGGCAAGCAGTGACAAGCCTTACCAGGAAGCCTGGTGCTGTTGTTGTAATTACATTTTTTTTATTTATGGCAGAAACAACCAGAGAGAGGTTGCTACCACATTAGATGCAGAAAGGAGAACTTCTTGTATAGTTTTGTATTCCTTTATTATCTGTTTGTCTATCTGTCTGTGTGTATACATACACAGATTTTTTTTTACGCTAAGAGAGAAGAGTTTGAAGAATATCGATTCTTCAAAGGCAAGAAAGAGTCTCATCAACGCCACTTGTGATGATTTTTAAAATTTCCTTCCTGTTCGCCAATGTTTGGCATGACATCTGTGCAAGAGTTTCTTTTATCTAAAATGAAAAGGAGAAAAATTACCATTAGCAATGTACATGCTTCAGGTTGAGCAAATATTATAGTACTGCAAAAGCGTTTTTTGATAAAAGGGAGACAAAAACAATATAATGATTGATCACCTCATAGAATCAAAATAAAAGTGCCAGTCTTGCAAACCTCCCCAGACATTTCTGCCAGGGACCCACCATAAAATCTTTTAGGCCCATGCCTCAGTTTTTCTCCTTCCAAAGTGGGTACAGTTTTCAACAGAACTGCAGAGTTGGAAGAGACCTCAGGAGTGACCTAGTTCAATCTCCCTGTATTGCCACCTTTCTATCACCACCATATTTTACGAGTTCATGAGTTTGTACTTGTGAATCATTTTGTGCCTTAGCATGTTAGAGAAATTAATCCAAAATAGCAAATTCCCTTATTTTCTGGGGCAGTTCTCAGTTCCTGTGTCTGAAATGCTAGCTCAAAAGATTGATGCGATCGTTCCTTGGTTTATAAATCTGCTTCATTTGTATAGGAGATCCCAGAGATCTATACTCTACTGAAGCCCATTCACTCCCAATTCTAAAAAGAAAAAAAGATAATAATCTCAGACACTTGGATAACAATTTAAAGTCTGCAAAGTGCTATCTGGACTTTCTCATCAGACTGTTATGATACTACAAGTTTTTTTATTCCAATTTTACACATGAAGAAGTAGAGAGGAGAGATGAAGCGACTTGTGTATGGTTAAACAACTGGGAAGAGTCAGTGGTAGAATTCAAATTTAAGTCTTATTCCCAAATCCAGATCTGTGCTCTTTCCCTTACATCGTATTATCATTATTCAGTCATTTCAGTTGCGTCTGACTCTCTTATGACCCCATTTGGGGTTTTCTTGGCAGAGAAACTGAAGTGGTTTGCCATCGTCTTCTCTGGCTCATTTTACAGATGAAGAAACTGAGGCAAACAAGGTTAAAGTGACTTGCTGAGGGTCACACAGCTAGTAAGTGTTGGAGACCAGGTTTAAATTGAGGCAGATGAGTCTTCCTCACTCCAGGCCTGGCACCTTATCCACTGTGCCACCTAGCTGCCCATTATACCATACAGACTATTCCCCCTGCCACAAAAAAGCAAAGCCTCAATGGAATTAGTAGGTGAAATCATAGTTTGATAATAAACCAAGATAAAGCACAGATTCATATTTGAAATGAAATTATAGACATTGTCATATTATACTCATCTCAAGTCTGGTATAGAGAGAGGAACTGTACACTCAATGGGGAATTTGAATTAAACAGCCTCTAAATCTAAGATTCTATGATTCACATCAGTATTTCAGAGTAGAAAGAGGCTACTTGTAATCTACAGCAATTTAAGAAGAATGCTCTCCATAACATTCAAGTGGCCATCAAACCTTTCCTTAAAATCCTTAAGGAAGAGGTATCTACTTCTTCCCAAAGCAGCCCATTTCACTTTTTTTGGGGGGGTGGGGGTTGCTTTTAACTTCTGGGGAGATTTTTCCTTACATCAAACCTAACATCTGTGAACCTTACTTTCCTCACCTATAAAATGGATATAATTTCTGCCCTGCCTACCTCAGAGAGCTATTTTGAGAATCAAATGAGGTAAGTAAACCTTTGAAATTCAACACTCTATAATTAAAGCAGGTAACTAACCATATAGGCAGGTGCACAACATTTGTACACAGCATATCTTTTGGTCACTAAAGGTAGAGAGAAACTTGACATCATGGTATCTCTAACTTCTTCACCCCAAATACATTAGTCTTCTAATCATTCTGATAATTTTAGCTGAGGTTAAAACAAAAAGACTGAGTAGAACACATTTTCCCAGTTGGTGACAGTCTGCATATTTTATTTGTTGGCTTGTGAACAAAAGAAAAAACTGCAGTTTCTCTGGTGATGGTGACGGTAGTGGTAGTGGTACAAGTATTCTTCCTCAACTCTCTGTCACAAGGAAACGACACCTTAGTTGGAAAAATTTCAAAATCTTAACTGTCTTAACAGTCTAAGAATTGCCTCTGATTGGCTCTGAAAGGCTTTAGGACAAATGTACTGGGGGTGGGGATGGGGGAAGGGAGGAGATACTTTGTAGTAAGAGTTTCTTGCCTTCTCTACCCTCCCCTACCCATCAGGAAAATGTAGCACTGAGTCTGGACAAGGTCTACATGCTGTTGGATCCCATAGAAGCTTTTCTTCCTTCAGCAATCAGGGAAATGATGATCTTTTAGGATGTGGCAAACAAAGATGAATGAATAGTCAGAAGCTGTTACACAGAATAAGAAGAAGTCAATCTAGATGAACAATCTCATGGTTTACTGTGGGGCAAGGAAGAGGGGAGGAGGATAACTGCACACTCTCCATCTGGCTTAGCTCTATTGTAATGAAGGAACTGCTGATATTTAAAAGGTTCAGGGATGATTTTGAAATCAAAAAGTGCTTTCCTCCCCACCAAAATGGCCTTCACACTAAATCATCCCAGAGAAATACAGGAAGGGGAGAATGAACAACATATGGGAAGCAATGCCTTTCCAGTAGCTTTCTGTGGTCAATAAATACTTTGCTGATCGATTTTATCGATTGTACTATGGGATATATGTGCTCCACAAACCATTTCTGCTGCTTACACAATACTTAACACAATTTTAAGTTACACAATCATGTCTCATCCTTGACACAGCACTAAGTGGGCGCATAGTAAATACCGATGGCAATATATTTCTTTATAGGGATCTTAGCATAATTTGTAGGAAAATCAGGTACAATCAACTTCATGTGACTAAGCTATGCAACCAGAAGAAATATAGCTAACTTCTAATAACTGGTAGCCAAATATAATGAATGAATGAAGTACTTATTAACCAATCAATAAACATTTATTAAGCACCTACTATGTGCCAGGTATTCACTATGTATAAAGAACTGTGCTTTGATGTATAAAAGGGAATGATAAATAAAATTCAAAGAAAATGAAAAACCTAACAATTCACTTCTCTTTCACACGGCTTATGAGAAAAGGAAACAAAATATTATCTAATATTTTAATAAGGTGATCCCACCTTTCTTCATTTACTCCCCACCTACCTCTAGCCAATCTTTTTGTAGAACTTACCAAAATAGAAATAGCTAAAGAATAGAAAATTAGAAGTAAAAAAGGTATCCTCTAAATTACCTTCCTCTAAATGTTACTATAATCTTATCTGTACCCATTCATACTTGGAAATCTCTGGCTTCTAGATCCTGGCAAAGTTATATATGACTATAATAGTCCCATATCTAAATGTCTTATGACTGAAAAATGTGTAGGAACCTGTAACTCTCAGATTTTAGAGGAAAGGCATAAATCACTACAAGGTTCTTCCTAAAAACAAAAACCCCTTATCATTTTGAGTTTGTAGCTAATTTAACTACAAACATAAAGGCTATAAATTTGTCATTGGGGGTATTCCCTGCACCAATTCTCAGAACTGTCTAACTTAGTGGCAAATCTTGAAGACTTACGGCAGAAAAACTCATCACCCTAGAGCCAAACTAGCGATGAGCCAATCTGCACTCTATTGTACTGTTGCCAGGCCTGTACACTAAGCTAGTTTTCCCTTGTGGTGACAAGAGCAGGATTTCAATACTGCTTCAAGAGGTCAATTTTGCATTTCATGAAAGATATAAAAACATATACACATCATCAAATTAAACCCAAAGAATTACTCTAACTTCCTCTTCTCACTACAGAGATGGAAAGCTACAGATGGTGAATGTTGGATACACTTAGAAATGGTTGAATGTGTTGGTTTTGTAGGATTGTTTTGGGAACTAACTGATGTGAAAATAAAAAGCATCAATAAAACTTCCATCAAAAAAGAAGGGGAAAATATAGATATGGTATAGGGATAAGACACTGAGAAAAAGGGGCAGGAATTAAGGCATGTAGAGGTAACATCATATAAAGCAAATTGGGTTCAATATACAGAATCAAACTTTTATACAAAATTGTTTTTAAAAAAGGAAATTAAGTAGAAGAAAGAAAACAATGACATCAGAACACAATGCTATTTAAACAAAATTTTCATCAAGTTTCAGTGAGTCCACAGTTTGGGAAAATAAATATAATGGAACTAGTAATCAAGATTAGAGTCATTGGATCTAAGATAGTATGGTGCATAAATGATACAGGGAGAGAGTGATGGGAAAGGAAGAAAGAAGAGGAATCAGGATTGAGATGGCACAAATTTAAGCAAAGTAGAAGATACCTAGAGGTTGACATCGAGGATGATGAATGAGAGTTCATGCATGCAAATGGGTCCCTTAGAGGACGTGTGTTGTAAGGTCTTTCATTGCAGGTATACATCATCCTTTTAATTTAGAAGAAATCATATAAGAACACCTGAAGATCAGGAAGTTAGCTACTTATCATAGAGGTAAGACTTATTATTTCCACATAAGGATATGTTTCTCTGAAAGTGGGGAATACCTGCGGCTTATCCATCCACTTAAACTCCCTTGTGACAAAAAGCATCTATCTGCAAGATGAAAAGGCAGGGTTAGCAATTCAGACTGTGCTGACAGAACCCAGTAAAATCAAATGACCTATACAAAGACTCAATTCGAGAAACATATACAAGTATGTTCTGTGTAAAGAGTGCTGTGTTAGAAACTAGAAGAGATTCCATGTTAAAGTAAGATGCAGTCCCTGACATAAGATAATTATCAGACACCAGACTGCAATAAGTGTATTAGAAAGTTTCAAAACCAAGTGTTTTGTGACATCAGAGGAAAAAGTTAATATCAAAAGTAAATAGCATATATAGTCAAGCTTTAAATGATGAGTACAGAATAGTTTTGAAAAGAAGAAAAGCAAACTATCAACAACCACGTGGAAAAAAAAGTATTTGAAAAAGATGACAAATGTACATTTCTACAACATCTCTATAATAGCTAGCCAATATTGGCTAATGTTCATATAGCATTTCAAACTTTGCAACATGCTATATGTATATCATATATAACATGCATGGCAATCTGCCTATAACATAAACACCTGTATAGAATATATACATGTGTTGTATAAGTATATATGTAATCTGATTTGATTCCCAACTCAGTAGCTGATTTTATTATACCCATTTTACAAATGAGGAAACTGAGGCTGAAAGCACTTAAGCAACATAACTACTAAGTGTCAAGTCTTTCTAACTCCAAATTCTGAAGTTTATCCACTAAGAGCTTTAAGGTATCACTTCAAATACATGAAAATGGCAAAAATGGCAGAAAGTGGAAACATCAATGCTGTGAGAATACACGCACAATAATTTACTGTTAGTGAAACAATAAATTGGTTTAATCACTATCAAAAACAATTTGGAATTGTCTAGCAAAGTCACTAAATCATCTCCTATCTGTTGTGATTTAGTAGTCCCACTACTGGGTTTATATCCCTCAAGGGAGGTCAATGACAGAAAGATTGGTCCCAAGTGTACCAAAAAATTTGGTACATTTGTTACTGTAATAGTAAAAAGGTAGAAATAAATTTTATGTTCAACATTTTGGGTGAACAGCTGAACAAACTGTAGTACGTGAATATAATGAAATATGATTGTGCCACAAGGAAGAGAGGCCTTGCAGCTAGGAAGATCTGAGTTCCAGTTTTGCCACTGACACAGCTATGGAACCACAGACAGGTCATGTGACATCAATATTCTAGGCAGTCCTCTAAGATGACATGGCACAGAGAAATTAAAGGCCAACATAAGAGATTTCTTACATGGATGTTCACCATATCAACAAAATCACACATCCAGTCCCTACATCTATCCCAAGGAATACTAGTAGAAAGAATTTAGGGGAACCTGGGAAGACTGTTATGAAGTATTTTGTTTTTTAAGGAAAGGAGGGAAATCCCTGGACCTATTTATAAGAAAGATGATTCTGGAAACAGTAGGAAGGAAAGATGGGGTACAGGGAGGGAGAGTGAAGACACTCGGACCTGTTAGACTATGTAGTAGTCCATGTTGTTGTTCAGTTGTTTCAGTCCTGTATGACTCTTCATGACCCCATTTGGAGTTTTCTTGGCAAAGATACTGGAATGATTTGCCATTTCCTTCTCCAGCTCATTTTACAGATGAGGAAACTGAGGCAAACAGGGTGAAATGACTTACCCAGGGCAACACAGCTAGTAAGTGTCTGAGGCCAGATTTGAATTTAAAAAGATGGGTCTTCCTGACTTCAGATCTAGTGCTCTATCCCTCTATCACCTAGTTTGCCCATGCAACAGTCCAGGTGAGTGGTGATAAGAGCCCAGATTATGACAGTAGTTGTATGGTCATAATAGACATTGTGAAATGGAATCAAAAGGACCTGAAAACTGACTGGATATTAGGGGATAAGGGCGGAGATGAGGAAAAAATAAAATTAACCCCAAGCTTGCAAATACAAGACACTAATTAAATGATGACGTCACAGAAAGACAGTGAAGTCAAAAAAGAAAAGGTTTAGGGGGAAAATAGACTTTTTGGGGAACAGTGATTCAGAGGTGCTGTTAGGACATCCGAGTGATATTCTGACAGCAGGTAGAGATACAATTTTGGAGTTCTGAAGAGAAGACAGACATGGAAGTCAAATTTGAGAGCCATCAGTCCAGAGGTGGTAGCTGAAGCCAAGAGGGTGAATAAAACAGCCAAGGGAGAAATGTGGAAAATAGGTGAGAGGCAAGGAAAGAGTCTTGGGGAAACACGTATCATAAGATGCAGCAAAGGGAAGAACCAGTGAGCACAGAAGGACTCAAAGTGACCTAGATACCAAAGGACTACAACAAACGATCTTAGTTAATCCCATGAAAAACACTGGTTAAGTTCCACACTGGAAATTACTAAGTCCATATATAACAAAGACTGAAAAGGCAGATGTACATATACCAAATAAGAATTTTGTTTTCAAAACTGAACAAAAGTTTGGCGACGAAGAAAAGATGAGATGCTTCTACTTCCTTCTTTGCAGAGGTGGGGGACTATTGGTTTGAAATGTCGTACATATTATCAAACTCAGATGATGGGTTGATTATTTTTATGAAACCATTTTTTTCTCCCTACAAGGGATGGCTCTCTGGTTATAGAGAGCAGGAAAAAGTATATTCAGAAATTAAAGTGGTGAAAAACAAAAAGTATCAATAAAAATGTTAAAGAATTTTATTTTTACCCCTTCACAATGGATGCAGGATGTGCCTGTCATTCATTCATAGTTCAAACAGCATAGGAAACAGTGCCAGTTCAAAGTCAGGTCAACAGATTGTATTGGTCTTATTAACCCTGTCTCTTCCCTTCCTCAATTTTCAGCAACATTGTTGTCTGGATGTTCCTACGCAAAGAAAGTTATCTCTTTAGAAATGTAATACATAGACTGGTTACAGACAAGCTGCACGTCTCTTTACGCTCAAATTTTTAGCCAGTCTGTTCAAGACTAGCATAATTTCTTCAAGTTCCAAGTACAGCGGGGTTGGGGAATAAGAACAACAGCTACCTTCTAAGTGATCCATGTTCTATCAAGCATTTTCTGCCATGGACATGATTTTATTTTCTGAAAATCCAATAAGGGATATTAATATTTATCTTTCAACAAAGCAGATAAAATAGGCAGTGGTATATTAATAAAAAGTTTTTCCACAGCAAATTCCTTTGGTGCACTTATAATTCAATTAACTTTAATCAAAATTGATATTCCTGAAAAGTTAGGTACATTTGGATTAGTTTTACTGGACATGATCAGCCATGCAGTATATACCAATCATTATAATATCAGATTGTTACGTAACTGCCTCTCTATTAAATATAAAATTCAAGTTTTTCCACTCTAAGACAGACCCTTCTTTTTCTACCTCACTCTACCTTCATGGGGGAAAAGGAAAAATGGGGAGAGGCGGACATAGTTTGTATTCATTTTCTAGAAGTCAAAGAATGTCACGGTCTTTTATGTAGCACATGCTCTAACACACACACATTCTCTCTCTCTCTTTCCCTCTTCCTTCTCTCCTCTCTTTTCCTCCTCTCTCAGGATAGAGACCTGTTCCCAAACTTGGTCAAGAAAAAGATAGACTGAATGGCTACATGGCTGCATATCCACCGCCAATTCTGCCTAATGGCCTTGCTGCATGTTATGCAAATAACTCTTAAGTTCCTTCCACTGAAGCCACAAAGGCTTCCCTCGGAGCTAAGCCCAGCAGCTGGTTCATTTGCTAGGGCTTCGTTTCACTTTAAGGTGGCACAGTGCCAAGCTCCCCAGGAGGTTGGCTATATGCCCATGAATGGTTCAGTTCCAAAACAGGATGGTAAATGGAGACTGTACAATTGGATGACCCTTTCAAAATGAGACCACTGGACACCCCTCCTTTACATCAAAACTAGAAGATGTGTCTGAGTAATTCAAAAGGGCATTTAAATTTGTTTGTACTTTAAAAGGGGGGGAGGGGATTAGAAGCATATCCCTCCTCTATTTTTCCTTCCCCTACCTCCTTTTCTCACCTACATTATATCTTTTCCTCATTTTAACAGACTAGATAATTTGCTTCTGAAGGTTTTAATTTGAGAATTCATTAACAATAGGGCATTTTCCTCTTTTTTCAAACAAGGGTCCTCGAATTTTTTTCATGGGCTGCTTTGGCAGTATGGTGAGGCCAATGCTCCCTTTTTCAGAATGTTGTTTTTAAATGCATAAAATAAAATACATAGAACTACAAAATAAATCAATTAGACTAAAATTCAGCTACCAATTTTTTTTTAAGTTCACAGAACCCACGTTAAGAACCCCTACCTCATAGGGAAAAATCTAAGAGCCATTTGTCAAAGTGAGAATATGGAATTAAGGCAGCGAGGGGTGACACCAATTCACAGTTGGGCACTATTTAGTAACTGACCAATTTCTCCATGCAACCAAGGCTTGACAAGGTGGCAACACTTCATTGAAGACAAAAGTAAATAATTTCCAGTCCTTCTAGTACTTAAAGCCCTATGTACTATTCTTTTTTTTTTTCCCCAAAGAAAGAGACCTCTAACTGCCAAGGGGGAGAAGTTGTTTTAGGAACAACTTAAGTACACGAGTTCCCAAAGTTATTAGGAGTGATAAGTCAAATTCTGTGCCAAGAGAGATGACCTTATCAGGGCCTCAAGTACTCTGCCAGTTAATTTCCTGAACAGAGATGCTGACCTCCTTCCCAACAAGTTTCCTCTCCTGCCCTCCCCCTGCCAAACTATGTCATTTGGAGTGGGAAACTGGAGGCTGTTACTCATTTTAGAATGTTCATTCATTGTTTTGTGTTTCACAGAAAATTTTAAAATAAGAAGGATCTGTATATATCTACTACTAAGTTAAGCTGAATTTTGCTTCCTTCCTTACTTTTATTACCATCCACAAGGGTATAAAAACAAGCTATTTGTATTTTCCAATCTTTGGCTCCTTCTCACAAAATCAAAAGGCAGTGACCGGCTCGCCACCAACAAGCAGTTATTAAGCACCTACTATGTGCCAGGCGCTATGCAAAGCACTGATGTCTGGGAGCACCACCACCCAGTGAGGCATTCTGATAAAAGTTTCACATGAATTTATAAGATCTCCAGGCTCTGAGTGATGATGTCCACTTGGGAAGAGATGGACGATATCAGGCAATGGCAGAGAAAGTGCTCACGAATCACAGAAGAATCAGAGAATTTTAGAGTGAGTGGGAAACAAGGATTTTGTTCTCATGCAAATCATCTTGGTAATAATTAAAGGAAAAGATGGATGAAAAGAAATGGAGAAAAATGTGATATTTAAGCATAATTATCTTTAAATAAAATGTTTTTCAAAGTTTTCCATGAGACATCAGTGAGTCTTTAAGGCTAATATTGTAGTTATAATTGAGCCACTTATCAGGATTGCAGCTGTAGCAAATGGATTGAAGGCCACACAATTCACAAATTATGAGTCCAATTCAAGTAAAAATGCTTAAAATTATTATACATCAGATTTACAATAAAACTGTAACTGGGGTGTAAAGGCTTAATTTTTATATTCCTATTTCAGCTTTAATATGAACATATATGCTTGGACAGAAACAAAGGGGACATGTTAACCATGTTCCCATCGCCCCAACCATCATTCAAGTTAGAAAGCCTATGTACAAGTATCCGAATGCTGAGCATTTGTCCACTTTTGAGTGATGCTGACCTCAATATGACCTGAAATAGTTACACTTAGATCCCCAATAATAATATAATAACTTTAAGATTTGCAAAGCTCTTCAACTGTTTTCCCATGTGATCCCCACAATACTGTGATGTGGGCGCTATTATTACCCCCACTTTATAGATGAGGAAGCTGAGGCTGAGAGGGGTTTTAGTCAGGGTCACACAGCTAGAAAGCATCTGAGGCAGGATTTGAACCCAAATCTGTCCTGCACTCTATCCACTGTGCCACCTTGCTATCTCTCAACTTGCAGAGGAAACTGTAGTTAAATATATGACACAATCCATTACTTTATCTTCCACAGTGTTAGATCATGATAATTGAAATGTACTTATATGTTATAAAGGAGTCATAATGGATACACACCAAACTGGGAACACAGTCTCCTTCTAAAGACAGGTAAATTTTTTGGCATCTACATTGGCAGGCTGGTAATGTTGTAGTCCTTTAGAACTAAAATTTGAGGTGATGCTAAGAAGTAATTAGTTTTGAACTTCTGAATAACTGTATGGGGCAAAATCATCTCCTAACATTTGACTGATTTTTTTAAAATAACAAATAATACTTCTGATAAATAGGGAGGGGGGTGTATAGTCAGGGAAGAAGATGGACACATCTTCTTGCTGTAGATTCTATATCCACATGAGACCAATTAGCTCCAGGGCACTAAAATCACTTAGGGTAATATACCAAATGGTGACCTAGAAGAGTGGCTACACTTAACACAGTTAAGCAGTTGGCTTTTTTTATACTGGCACTTCACCATCAGGCTGATTTCTGGTATATCCAATGAGAAAAAGGTCCTTTGGTAATTAAATCCTCTTGAAGAGAATCAAATTTGAGCCTATAGAATTCTCCTGTGGTGGAAAATAATACCAAAACACAAAGACATACTGAGATCCATTCATGGATCCAAGTCATGTTGTGATATTAACACCATCATGAAGACACATGCATGAAACTTGACACTTCTTGTTTCTCTAAGAAGTGCCAGAGGGGAGCCTTCAGAAGGCTGGTACATCACCTGGACTGTTTTTTTTTTCCCTCCTGACTGCACCTTCCTTAGCTTAATTAACTATAGGCCTGCTTTTCTTTTTTAAATAAAAGAACAGCACTTGCAAGTTTGGATTTACATGCTTTAGAGATTGTAAGATGAGGATTGGCTAGATATAATTATTTCCACTTTACAAAATGAGGAAACTGAGGCAAGAAATAACTTGCCTTTTAAAGAAAAAGTTCCAATGAATTCTTCAGGAAGGAAGGAGGGAGAGAATGAGGCAGCGAGGGAGGCAGAGAAGCAGGGAGAAGGGAGTGAGATAGGACAGTAAGGAGAGAAAAGATCAGGGAGGAAGGGGTGGGGAAGAGAGGGGAAAAAGGGAAGAAGACAGGGAGAAAGGGAGAGAGGGAAGAAAAGGGGGCAGGGAAAAAAGAGGGGAGCAGGGAGGAAGAGAAAGAGAAAGAAATGGCAGGAGATAGAAGGGGGCAGGGAAGGAGGAAGATGAGGCCAGATTTTCCCCATCTCAGTGGTCCACATTCCCTTTTCTAACCAAAACCAGGAAAAGCAGTTCTAATAAGGCAGATCCTGTTCTTTCTTTCCTATGTATTTAATGGCTAAGAGAAAATCACATATACTGTAAGAGCTAGTTTTCCCCCCTCCAAACCTGGGAATCATTTAACTTGGTATTAAAACACATTCACACCTTAAATTTTTGCTTTAGGAGATGCCAAAACAGAGTCCAGTTTTCGATTTTCTATTGAAAATTTTAAAGCTTCTCAGATTTACTGAACAAGTAAAATCAGAGGCCCTTTTCCCCTCTAATCCCTACCTCAGAACCTCATAAGGTCAATGCAATGGCCAGGGGGTGGAAACCTTGATATGTATTCCACATCACAGTGGAAAACCAGGTTCTTTTGGAGACTGGTTACCTAAGACTCACTTGTGAAATAGACACATACACAAAATTTTATGACATAAATAGTGAGTCATTTTGGTAAATGGCATTTTCTGATCACAGAGGTTTCCCTGCCCCACCCTCCCCCCTGGAAGCTGGGGAACAGCTGTGGGTATTGAGTATGCCCCTGTTAAGGTCCTTTAAACCAGATTTAAAAAAAAATCGCTTCCTCTTCTTCCCTTAGGAGGTTATTAGCTAATCTAGTGGTGGTGGATTTTTCACTGCTGTGCAGCCCCTGAATTACAGTCAAAACAGTGGGGACTCATCCTTTGCCAATTAATAATTTAAGTACAGGCATTCATAACTGAGAGAAACACAACAAAGGCAAAAATGATTCACGCTCAGTTTCCATCAGATACAACTAACTTAAAATCATAGGAAAGAACTCTACTTTTCCAAACTCATAAATAGGAACATTCAATAAAAATATTGTTTTAACAACAGAAATGTGAACAGAATTAGTTTGATTTGATTCCTAGTGTCAAGAAAATCAGCTTTCTCTTTTGTCTGGACGAAGGCTTTGTCACAGCTGAATGGTAAAAAGGTATATAAGCATTTCATAATAAGAATCTGGCATACTGGTTAAATTCATTTTAAGTGTATAAACCTATCTTGATATTTACCCATTCCAAAAAGCCAACATGCAACCCTTAGGGAGAAAAGACACACTAGCTCCAAGGCTGGGAATTTAACAACCCAAACATGTATGGTGTTTATAAATGGCTTAATAATTCTAAATCCAATCCATCACATAGGAAAATAAGCTAAATGCAATTTAAAAAAATTCACTCATACTCCTCCAATGATGCTGCTTAACCAATAGAACCAAGTAAACTAAACACCATTCAAATATAATGAATCAGTAAAAAAAATTGCTTGCCCACCCAAATTTGGTACTCAACAATAATATCAGGGAAGGCAATCAGGACACAGTTAAGACTATGCAAACATGTTCACATATATTTCTTTATAATAATTTGCATTTAATGCACACACAAAGCCTTTCTTACATTAAAACTAATATTTACACGAATTATCTTATGGTGTTTAATGAACACTTGTGATGTTTAGCACCTCTCGTAATATCCTAACTTAGGAATTAACGTCACACATCACATATTGTCACAGGCAGGCCAATCTAAATAAAAACACTTTGTATGTATGTGTATAATATTACATATGTTAAGTGTGTGTTTATACACACAGAGAGAATACCATTAACCTCATCTCTTAACTAAAAGTAGTGACCTTCAATCCAACTTGCTATGCATATTGTTTTCCTTTTAACCAATTTGTCTCCACTCATATAGTGTACTCATTCTTACTTCTTAAATGCTCTCCTGAAAATTATGTGTCAGCAGTTATGGGGCTGGCTTGAGGGTCACTGGGAAACCAAACACCAGTTAGTTATTTACTGCCTAGAACTTCTAATGGAACACACCCAACTTCATGTATTTCAAGTGATCAGCCAAGGAAGTTAGCAGCTGTCTGGTCTTACCCCACAACCCATTAACAATTTGCTGTTATCTAATCTCTAGTAGACCCACACTCCTCATTGACTGCCTTATTCCACACACTGCAAATCTTCTCCTCTCTCTACAATTCCCCTTTACTACACCTTCAAGGAGCAATGGAAACAGAGCTTGACTTAGAAGTCAGAAAACCTCGGTTCAAATCCTGGCTTTCACCTATGTAATCATGGGCAAGTCAGTTAACATCTCTGGGTCTGTTTCCTTATATGTACAATGAAGGCAGTAGACCAGATAATCTCTAAATAGATGGTCCTATAATTCCCCCTCACTAGACCAGAAGACCTCTTACTTTATTTACACTACAGCTTAAACCCCTTTACATCATTCCCCATTTTCTTCTTTTTCAATCCCATCTTTGATGAAGAGAAGGTCCTCCTTGCAAAGGCCAACTGAGGTCTCATATGTAAAGGGTTTTTAAACCATAAGGGATCAGAATTAACATGTATCCAAACCTCATATTATTTCAAAGCCCATGGTTAACTAGGTTCTAGCCAACAGCATTTAAAGTTTTCCTTACACTCCAAGAGGGGAGGAAAATCATAAAATCACACATTTAGAACTGAAAGGCAATAGTGTTGGAAGCGGGGGAAAGGAAGAGAACCAAGGGTGGATCCTATAACAAGTTAATTAAAAGTGGGTGTGGACTCTAAAGCAAGATGAGCAATTCCTATGGCTGAATATCTTGGAAAAATCTGGTTCCCCTCCCCCCCACCACAGCTATCCATCAACATATTAATAAGTCTTTTCCTTCCTCTTCCCAAACCAAAAGAAAACACCTCAGGTGAAGTAATACAGCTTTTCTTCACTATCACACTCAACTTATTTAAGCATTTTTCACATATATTACACTTCTTTGATTAGCACAAAAATCCTGTAAAGCCAGTACAATAGCAAAAGCAGGGATGAATAGAAATGAGGAGATCTGGTTCTAGTCTTGCTTCTGGGACTACCTGTGTGGATGGCTTTGATTGGGTCGCAACCCATCTGAATTTGTAAAACTGGAATATCATCAATTGCCTTGGAGAGGGGGTGGGGGGGGAGAGACAGACAGACAGACAGACAGACAGACAGACAGACAGACAAAAACAAGGGAGAGACCTTGAAGATAAACCCCTCATTTTATATAACTGAGTCCCAGAGAGGTGATATGACGTCCCCAATTAATAAGTGACAGAGCTGGAAATGACATCTATTACGTCCCATCATGAAATGATTAATTCGTAAGTATCTTGAAAAGTATAAGCACTTCACAAAAGTCCAAGGTATTATCATTATCATCTCAGTTAGATAGGAAAATGACTTGCCCTAGATTACACAACATAGCATTTAGATTGTCTGACCTCTCATCAATCCACTCACAAGGATTTATTAAGCACCTATTAATGGCCATTATTCTACAAAGAAAGGCTGGGGGTGGGGTGGGGGGAGAATGTCCTGTGCTCTCAAGCAGCTCAGAGTCTAACAACAACATGCAAACGACTCTGTACAAACAAGACATATACAGGATAAATTGGATAAATAAACACGATAAAATAAAGGGATAGCACTAGCATTAGGAGACATGAGAAGCGATTTCTATTACGTCAAGGAAGGATGTATAATAAGTTGACTCCAATTTACAAATAGGCAAACAGAGACCTAATGGGGAAAATGAGCAGGGGAACTTAGAAAGCTTCTGGCAAAACAAACTGAGAAGTAAGAATTACTAGTCTGGATTTCTACCCAGACTACTAGAATCCTACTAGACTACTTCTAAACTACCTGGAACAATATGTTAAGCTAATTCCTGTTGGGGGTTTTTTAAACCCTTATTAAACAAATTCTTTAGTTCCATCATACAAGAACAACATGGAAGTCAACTTAGCAAAGTGAACAAGCGCATGTTGGAGACACGAATGGGAGTATGGGCCTTTTCTAAGGTGGCCTGACTGTAGGATGATTCCACTATGTTGGATTGCCACTGTACTGTCTGGCAAACACCATCTCTACTCGGGCAGCTAGATGCACCCTGGGGCCTAGGCTTGCCCTCCTTACAGCTGAATTACAACGGAACTGGCTTCCAGATCAAAAGAAAATGGGGCACAGAATAGACAATCATTCTTTTCTTTCTAGTCCCATGTTTCTCCATGCTGCCACCTACGAGGCAGAAGAAATAGCTGTTAACTTTAACTTCCTTCACCTTGAAATAATGAATGTGTACAAGGCTCCCCTGGTAGTCCACTGTAATGTCAACATTTGGAATGGGCCCAAATGGTATTTGAGTTCAGAAGTTAGTGTACTACTAACAAAATGACACTTTTGTTTTCCTAGGTACTTAAATCTCTCCACTACAGGGAAAATATATGAGCACACATAAGCCTGACCATGTCGAAAAATATTAATTCCAGAAATTTCATTCAATCTTAATCCATGCAATTAGTATAGTATTGCCAATATAAAATAATTTTAAATTCTTTAAGAATGGATCAACAAAATAGATCAATTCTCTAATGGAAAGAAGAAGAAAAAAGCATACTTGCAGGGTACTGGACCAAAGCACCATCATCACGTCTTATCCAACTCTATCCCTTTGTCAAATGAATGAATGAATTTTTAGAAAAATATTTAAGTGCTTACCATGTCACAATAAACCTGACATGAAAACAAACAAACAGGGTACTGGACAATAAAGAAATTAAAGCCAGACATATAGGCAAATCTACATTTGTGTTTGTGTACACACACACACACACACACACACACACACACACACACACAGACAAAAAAGGTCTAATTTCTATTACTTTAAAGCAATCTACTTATCTTACCCTCAAGGCTTATTGGTCAACACTGGGGAAAGGGTAGTCAGTCCTCAGGAGCAGAGTTTTTGAGAAACTTTTAAGTAAATTAGTAGAATCCTTCAAGGTTTTTCCCCCTCCAGTCTACTTCACTTTGGTTAATCAGGTATTCATTTCCAAGGGGGTATATTCTCATTCCAGTGAACACAGAGAATGACTTCAAATTCCAGTGCACTGAAGCGAGAACCACTTCTAAATATACTTTTATTTGGGGTTTTGAAGCATGGAGCTCAGGCCAGATATGAAAAGAAAACTTCCATCTATTTTAGTCATACATGCATTCCAAATAATTATGCTTAACTATCTATTAAAAATCAGCTAAGTTCACATCACCATATAAATTTCTATTTGAAGAATCATTAAAAAGTATCACAAAATATTAAATATGTGTTAATTTATGAGTCACCATCTGAAATACTAATGCTGTGGTCTGTATTAGTATAATCAGTTTCAGACCATAAGCTACCAAATAGAAAGGCATATATGTGGTACAATGAAAAGAGGGCTGGATTTGGAATCACAGGACCTGGATTCAAGTCCCCCACCTCTCTCTGGCTTTCAATTTTCATATATAAAATGAAGGGTCTATGTACAAAATGGGCTGGATACTCTCTTATAAAAATCTTGTGAAAATTCTCCACTAAAGTTTAAGTTTTGACAATAGTGATGAAACACTTTCTCCACTTCTTCTCTGAACAATAGGTTTTTGTTATCAATCACCTATTAAGAGTGACAACATAAAGACCACCTAGCCCAATGGTGCCAAACACAAAAAGAAGTAGTTTTCAAAGGAAGAAATCCAAGTTCTCAAACGTTAAAAAAAATTCAAATCACTAATAATTATTAAGATACAAATCAGATAGACCAATATCTTACACCATATACCAAAATAAAGTCAAAATGGGTTCATGATTTAGGAGTAAAGGCTGATACTATAGGTAATTTGGGAGAGCAAGGAATAGTTTACTTATCAGATTTATGGAAAAGAAAAGAATTCATGACCCAACAAGAGATACAGAGCATTACAAAATGCAAAATGGATTATTTTGATTATGTTAAATTGAAATGTTTTTGTACAAAAAAAAAAAAGCCAATGCAAGAAAAATTAGGAGGGAAGCAGAAAATTGGGAGAAAATCTTTACAACTAGTATCTCTGATAAAGGCCTCATTTCTAAAATATACAGGGAAATGAGCCAAATATATAGGAATACAAGCCATTCCCCAATTGAGAAATGGTCAAAGGATATGAATAGGCAGTTTTCAGAGGAAGAAATTAAAGCTACGTATAGGCATATGAAAAAATGCTCTAAATCACTACTGATCAGAGAAATGCAAATCAAAACAACTCTTAGATACCACATCTCTCCTGTCAGATTGGCTAAAATACCACAACAGGAAAATGATAAATGCTGGAGAGGATGTGGGAAAATTGGAACATTGTTACATTGCTGGTGGAGTTGTGAGAGGATCCAGCCATTTTGGAGAGTAATTTGGAACTACGCCCAAAGGGCCATAAAAATGTTCATACCCTTTGACCTAGCAATACCACTTCTAGGGTTGTATCCCAAAGAAATCACACAAGCAGGAAAAGGACCCATATGTACAAAAATATTTATAGCGGCTCTTTTTGTGGTAGCCAAGAATTGGAAATCAAAGGGATGCCCATCAATTGGGGAATGGCTGAACAAGCTGTGGTATATGAAGGTAATGGAATACTATTGTGCCATAAGAAATGTGGATGATACGGACTTCATAACAACCTGGAAAAACCTACACGACATAATACTGAGTGAGCGGAGCAGAGCCAGGAGAACATTATACATATCCACAGATATATGGATTCCATGAGGACCAACCCTGACAGACTTCGCTCTTCTCAGCAACACAAGGTACAAAGACAACTCCAAAGGACTCATGATGGAGAATGCTATCTACATCCAGAGAAGGAACTATGAAGTTTGAATGCAGATTGAGGCACACTTCATGCTCGCCTTTT
Organism: Trichosurus vulpecula; assembly: GCF_011100635.1. Classification (NCBI taxonomy): domain Eukaryota; kingdom Metazoa; phylum Chordata; class Mammalia; order Diprotodontia; family Phalangeridae; genus Trichosurus; species Trichosurus vulpecula. The sequence goes on along the minus strand of NC_050576.1, from coordinate 150,715,907 downwards.
TTTCTTCTCTTTTGTTTTTGTTTTTGGGTTTTTCTTTTGGTTCTGTTTCTTTTTTCTCATGATTCAGTCCATTGGTCATAATTCTTCTCCACAACTTGACTAGTGTATAAATTAATTCAATGCGAAGTTATACATGGTAGTTAGATGAGATTCCATGCCATCTTGGGGAGGGAGGGGGGAGGGAGGGAAGAAAATCTGGAACTCAAAAGTATGTAGAACCATGTGTTGTAAACTAAAAATAAAAATTAAAAAAAATATATAGAAAAAAAGATACAAATCAGATCATCTTAGAAGCTCCAATGTGATTTAAAAACAAACAAACAAACCACAGTTTCTGGAGATGCTTTAGGGAAACAGGCACATTGTTGGGATAGCTGTAAATTGGCCCAGCCATTGCCAAAATCAATTTGGAACTGTCCTCAAAATCACTAAACCATGCTTGCCTTTTGACCTTATTAGGTTTATAATCCAAAGAGATTGAAGAAAGAGGAAAAAGAACTCATTTGCACAAAAAAAATTTATGAAAACTATTTTTGTGATAGCAAAGAACAGAAAATTAGAGGTTTTCTCATCAATTTTGGTATGAACAAATTATGGTACATGAATATAATGGAATGCTGCTGTGCCATAAGATAAGATGAAAGGGATGTTTCAGAGAAATCTGGGAAAACTTGTAGCAACTTTTCTATGCATTTATATGCACGGTGAGGTGAAACCATTTATACAACAATACTATAAAGTAAAACAACTTTGAAACACTTGAAAACTTTGCTCTATTCAATGACCAACCATGATTCCAAAGTACTGAAGATGCATGCTCACCTACCTCCTAATGGAGATGTCACAGATTGAAGATGCAGAATAAAGTAAAAAATTTCAAACATGGCCTGTGAAGGAATCTATTTTGCTTCATTATGCATACATATTGCATGGGCTTTGTTTTTCCCCCCAATAAGGGGACAATAAGGGTGTGTGTGTGTGTGTGTGTGTGTGTGTGTGTGTGTGTGTGTGTGTGAGAGAGAGAGAGAGAGAGAGAGAGAGAGAGAGAGAGAGAGAGAATAAAGGGGGGTTAATCACACATTTTTTTCAATATATGGAGAACTGAAGGCCGTAAAGAATGAGACAAGTTGGAGAGCTTTGAAAGTTACACACTGAATTATATAGTTAAAAAGAAAAACAATATAAAGAGATTTGCAGTTTCAAATACAATCCTCTTTTTCTGATTTATTATGTACATGGAAGTACCCATTTTATTCGGTGTTTAAGTTCAGAACAAAAAAAAAAAGATGAAGCAAAAACCCCATGAGGCCACCTGCATAAGGTTACACACAGCTAGGGGCAAAATCAGATTCCTACTGGAGACTTCACTGTCTTTACCAATTGAATAAAAGAATCCTTTCAGCCTGTGTGGCATGGCTAGAAAGTTTTACCCATGACAGACTCTGCTCTTAAGAACCTAGCATACACAAAGGCTGCCCATCCCTCTGTTTGATTTGTGGCTGCTGCCACTATTTGTGCAGGCTGTGTTATTTACAAAATCCCAATGTCTCGGCTCCAAACAGACTGCACCATTCCTAATTGATGGCTGGCATGTCTGCTGCTGTTGTCTCCTAGCATTCCAAGGACCTGCTGAATTGCCCATAGCTACACTGAAATATTTTCTTCTTTCCATCCAGTTTTCAGTTTGCTGTTCACCTGTGGACTCTAGGAACAAATGGAAGCCTTTTATTTGGCGCTTGCAGCCCAGCTTTTCTTTCTGGACTTACTATATATCAGTCCTCTTCAAACTCCAGACATGGGTTAAATTGGCTGACTTGATGTTTCTCTCCCCCAACATTCGATATACTTACTCTGTGCCCACTAGTCTAGAATGCACTCACTCTTCTTCCAATGTCTTTAGAAGCTCAGCTTGAGCCCTGCCTACCACATGCACAAGGCCTTTTCTGATTCCCCTAGCTACTACCCATTCCTCTATCTTCCTACCTATTTCTCTAGCTCGCCCCATCAATTTTTTAAAAATTTATTTTGCATCCTTTTCATATTTGCATATATGGATACACCTTTTTCCCCTGATAGAAAATAAGTATCTTGACAACAGGGACTTTATTTTGGTTTTTATACCCCCAATACCCAGCAAAGAAGTGATGATGAATAAATGCTTTTTGATTGATTCTACTTTTATCTATCTCTTTTATGCATAGGGCACCCAGTTGGCGTAGTGGACAGAATGCTGGGCCTTGGTTCAGGAAGACTCATCTTCCTGAGTTCAAATCCAGCCTCAGACTCTTACTATGTAACCCTCAACAAGTTACTTAACCCTGTTTGCCTCAGTTTCTTCATCTGTAAAATGAGCTAGAGGAGGAAATGGCAAAACCACTCCAGTATCTTTGCCAAGAAACCCCAAATGGGGTCACAAAGAGTTGGATGCGACTTTAAAAAAAAAAAAGAATGATTGATTGACTTCCTGCATAGAGACTTGGGCCAAAAGGGACTTTAGAGATAACTGAATCCAACCTCATTTCATAGGTGAGGAAGCTGAGGCACTGAGATGTTAAATTACTTGTCCATGTCCATGTAAGTGTCTGAGGCAGGATTTGCACTCAGAGCACTTTATCAAATATACCAGGAGTGAGGAACCTGCAGCTCTGAGGCTACATGTGGCCCTCTAGGTCCTCAAGTGAGGCCCTTTGACTAAATCCAGACTTCACAGAACAAATCCCCTCAATAAAAGGCTTCGTTCTGTAAAACTTGGACTCTGTCAAAAGGCTGCACCTAAGGACCTAGAAGGCCACATGTAGCCTCAAGGCTCCAGGCTCCCCACCTCTGAAATACACTATACTCAGCATGACCTAAGTGAATGACACCATAAAAATCCAGGCTTCAAAATGGGTAGATTTTCCCATGTTATTGGTTAAGTCGTTAAGAAAATAGGGCAAAGCCTCCACAACATTTCTTCTTTCTTAATTGCTATATTGCCTATAACATTTAAGTTTTAATTTCTTCAGTGGCAAAATACCAAATGGGCTTGTTTCTAGTTTGTCTTGCAGCCAGTGGATTACATTGATAAGAGTCAGCACTATGGAAAAAGTTATCTAGAAAACAATACATACAGAACTAGAGAGGAAGTGTGAGAGTGTGATAGCGTGATGGTATTTTAAAATGGGCTTTTCTGGCTGCCACTTCACAATGCTGATTCACTGAGTCTGTGGGCCACTAAAACCCCCATATCTTCTTCAAAACAGCTATATAACATTAACTCCCTCACCGTGTGTGTGTGTGTGTGTGTGCGCGCACGCGCGCGCGTGTGTGTGTGTGTGTGTGTGTGCGTATGTATGTGTGTGTGTGTGTGTGTGTGTGAGAGAGAGAGAGAGAGAGAGAGAGAGAGAGAGAGAGAGAGAGAGAGAGAGAGAAATTGACTTTTTATGGCCTGGTGAAGACATTAAATTTATCCCCACTGAATTGCATCTAATTAGATTCAGCCCAACACTCTGGTCTATCAAGACCCCTTTGGATCCTGACTCATTCAGTGTGTTAGCTATTCCCTAAGTTTTGTGTCATCTGCATATGTGATGAGCATGCCATTTGTGCCTTTATCCAAATCACTGATTAAAATATGAAGCAGCCCAAGGCCAGGCACAAAACCCCAGGGCACTTCACCAGAGACCTCCTGCCACATCAACACTGAATTCTGAATCCAGCGATCAAACCATTTCTGAATCCCTCTTATCCCCCTTAAGTCCTTATGTTATGAAAATGGAATTAACATTTATTATATAACACCCTCTACTTACCCTGGTGAGTTGAGCCCCCAGAAGGCAGCTGCTATTAATGCTTAAGGTTCTATGGGTGAGCCTGAGGGTCTAGGTTTCTACAACTGTTACTCCCAAGCCTCCACCTTTGTGCTTCCCAACAGCCAGCATTAATTAGCTTTTTTTTTGGCAAAAATATTTCCTATGATGTCATAGTGAGAAGAGCAGTTACAGAAATATCCCTACTCTAAAAAGTCTGGGGCATACTCTCATTAATATACAGAGTCCACGGGTAGACACAAATGTAAAGTACAATACTTCTGAGTCATGGTAAAAGGAGAAACTAACAACTTCTGGTTATTTGAAGGTTTTTCTCTGACTCCAGGCAGTTCCCCAGGTTCTCCCTTCTCATCTACACCTCCTGCCTCCACTGGCTTCCTTTGAATCTCAGCTAACACATTCTATAGCAAGCCTTTCCCAGTCCTTTTAATTCTGGTTCACCCTGTTGAATATTCCTGATTTGCCCTGTATATAGCTTTTTTTGTATATAGTTACTTGTGTGTCATCTGCTCTTGTAATTGTGAGCTCTTTAAGGGCAAGGACTGTGCCTGACAAATCACAAGCACTTAATAAATGTTTACAGATTAACTTATAAAGTGCTCATTAAATTCTCTTTAGATGGAGCTTTCCCACAGGCAAGACTTGATAATTTTGTATAGTCCATAGTCATAACTTCTCTCCTCTCCTGCCAAAGAGCAATTCTTTTTCAGGAACCTGGACCCAACTTACAACTACAGAATTCTCTGAACTAGAACACCTCCACCACTAGACTCATCATTACTTGACTGGCCTACTTGAAACTGGCTTGATGTTTTTAAAAAATAGCCTAAGAAGTATGACTTAGGTCTTCTCAACCAATCACAAGATGTTTCCTGTGAGGGATTATCTGCCTTTCATCCAATGGCCAAAATCCTCTGAAATTGATTAAGGATTTATTCACAGATAGTTTGCACTTTTAATTGACTAGCTCCATTGAGGTGTCTAGGCCTCTTATGATTACATTAATTGGGTTCAGAGTAGAACTCCACGCTTAGAACTCTATATACTACAAAAACACAAAAGATAAGAAAATGAAATAAAACATTTGAAAGGTCAAGACAGGAAAAATAATTGTGTTTAATTTGCCATCAATATTCACCCTAATTTCTCTTTAACATGTAAGAAAATCTTTAATTTGTAACCTTTAAAGAAAATGAAAAAATTTCAACTGGTCTTTCTCTACTTAAACATGTAACTTAATACAGCAAGCATTTATTGAGCATCTATATGTTCTATGCACTAGAGATACAAAGACAAAATGAAATAGTTCCTGCTCTCAGGGACCTCACAATCTACTGAGAGGAAACAAGTATACAGACAAGCGTATAGAAAATATATACAAAGTAAATGGTAAATGCTAATAAACAATCAGAACAGTGTAATATAACAAAAAGTAAACCCTAAGTACTTTTAGGGTGCAGAGAATACCAACAACTCTGGAAATCAGGAAAGTCTTCTTATAAGGGAAGAAGGGGTCAGCTGTGCTGTGCTTTGAGTCAAGGCATTAAAGTTATGGGGCAGTCCATAGGATGACATGGAGGTAAGAGGAGTATCATGTGTGGGGACCAGCAAGCCAATCATTTTGATTAGACTGTAAAATGTCTGAAGGGGAGTAACGTACAATCAGCCTGGAGAGATAGACTCAATCCAGATTGTGAAGGGTTTCAAATGGCCAGCACAAGCGGCTATGTTGAGTCCTAAAGACAAAGAGGAATCACTGAAGCTTCTTAAAAGTGTGACTAGACAAGACTTATGCATTAGAAATATCCAGTGGGCAACTTTGTGAAAGAGCTTGTTGTGTTTGTCCATTTTTGAAGAGGACCATGATATCAGGGAAATGATGACATGACTTGAAGTTGACTTTGATTTGAGTGAGGGAGGGCGGTGCCAGCTCATCAGCCTCACTTTCTCTTCCAGAGCCATCTGGGTCTAGTCGCCTGATATTTACTAGGACGACTAGAAATGGACCAGGACACATTGGGAGACCCTGGACCTTTTGGGCTAAGGTCTTTTCAGGTTCCCACTTGAACAGGCCTCTTCAAGAAGTTAATCAAGTTAATCAATACTCAAAAAAAAAAATCAAACTGGGAGGGGAAGACCCTCAGGGTTCAGGGCCAAAAGAGAAACAGTTACTATTTAGTATTTACATTCACTCAATGCTAGGAATGAAGGGTCCAATCTATGAGCTCCAGAATAAATCAGGTTTAAAGCTTGGTTTTTGAGAAAGAAATTTAGCCAGTAAACTCAAAGTTAGATTTTCTGAGAAAGAATGAGAATGAAGGTAAAGGATCAATTAAGGAGCTAGTTCAATAATATAGGCAAGAGAGTAAGGATCAGTAAGGTGGTGGCAGTATCAGTGGAGATTAAGCTAAGAGGTGTGGAGGTAGAATTGACAGGATTTAGCTAATGATTGTATATGGGAGATGAAGGAGAGTCAAGGATGACTACAGATTACAAACCTGGGCACCTAGAAGCATAAAGATGCCCTTGGGGAAATTAAGAAGGGTGGGTTTCAGGAGAAGATAATGAGCTCGGTTTTCTACCAGTTAACTCCTGAAGTTCCCATTCAATGGCCAGGTAAAGACCTTAGGAAGCAGACATTGGGTAATAAGCTAGGACAGAGACTGAATGTTGGGTGTGTTGATTTGGGAGTCATTCGCATAGAAATGATAATTTACACTCCAGGGAATTGTAGGATTCACTTGCCAATCCACAAATTCATTTTGCCCTCTACTTAAATGTGTTCACAGGCTATTCAATTATGTGCAAATCTTATATCAGCCTACATTATTATAATATGTTAGACCATAAGCTACTAGATGGCAAAAATCACATCATTCAATTCCCTTTATACAGTGTCTAGTAGTAGCTACTGCCTGGTCACATACTACCTACTCAATTGTTTATTGAATGAGTAAGTGATAAAACAATCCAATGAAGCCTGGATACAAAATAACCCTACAGGGAAGAATACAGAGGGTTGTTTTTTCCCCCAATTCTTGACACTGTCATTTTGTTGAGGGTATATCCTATACTCTAATCACTTAAGGAAAATCAGAAATTTGTAGATTTTTAGATCTGTAAGAAACCTCAGGAATGTCTTGGATGGGGGGGAAAGGATGTCACAGTCATTTCTATTCCTAACAAGTCACCTATATGAGGTGTGTGATTTAACTGGTCTCTGCCAGCCAAAGTGGGGGTGGGGGTGGGAGAAGGGAGGGGAGGAGGCCTAAGAAAGAAGGAGACAGGAAGATGTTAAAGCTTGCCTTTTTTCCTTGGGGAAAGGAGGGTATAATCTTAGCTTTTTAAAATTATATATATATATATATATATATATATATATAAAATATTAGCTTTTAACAGAAAATGAAACCTATACTCTTGCCCCACATTTGCTTTGCCTATTGTAGGTAGGGTGGAGTGCCATGGGAAATATGAAATCACCATTTTGCAATGTTTTAGAGAGGAATGCTCTTCTCAGACATTAAATATGACTAGTCATTCGTGATTAAGCTAGTGGTTTTTGTCTGACCCATATCCACTGAAGGTGAACTAACCTGTTCTTATAAGCCTTCCTCCAAGACCATGAGTTTCATTCTCTTAGGGAGAAGGAAGTCTCATTGCTTGTCCCCTGTTCAATGGGCTTCTAACTGAATCACTGTGAAGAAAAGCACAAAATTCTCATGAATCCCACTGTTAAAGCTGTCAAACCTGCCAGGGAGGTTTCTTAAAAGTCTGGAACAATCTGCTGAGTAAGAAGTTAAGGATTTTCCCTTCCCTGTAGGACAAAAGCCAGTCAGTCTCAAATGGGTTAGGTACCCTGACAGTGGAGCCTAATCTAAGTAAAAATATAAAACCTTATCTCCCTAGTTTACTCTGAATAATGATATCATTTTTTTAAAAATAAGAGCAAATGGACACTTTACAGGAGAGTTCTTTTCCTGACATTTGTGTTTTTAATAAAAGGAAGGAAAAGACTGAAAATTGCAAGGCTGTAGACAAGAGACAGGCTAGGTGAGCGCAGGACAGGAAAGCTTCTGCTCAGTTGAATTTATCTTTAATATAGAGAAGTTTTAGAGCATTATTCAGACTTAATTAAGTGGCTGTGAGAAGTCTCCATTATAACTAAAATTCTACCCATTGGCACTCATTATAAAGTACAGGTTTCAAATTCTTAGAATCCTAGGATTTGCAGATAGAAAGGATATTAAAGATCCTCTAGATGCTCATCAATTGGGGAATGGCTGAAGTGGTATATGAATGTAATGGAATACTATTGTGCTATAAGAAATGATGAGCAGGCAGACTGGAAAACCTGGAAAGACTTAGATGAACTGATGCTGAGTGAAGTGAGCAGCAGAACCAGAACACTGTACACAGTAACAGCCACAGTGTGAGAGGACTGATTTTGATAGACTTAGCCTTTCTCAGCAATTCAAGGACCTAAAACTTTTCCAAAGGACTCATGACGGAAAATGCCATCCACATCCAGAGAAAGAACTATGGAGTCAGAATGCCGAGTGAAGTAGATTCTTTTCTCTTTTGTTTTGTTTTGTTTCTCATGGTTTCTCCCATTCATTATGATTCTTCTATGCAACATGACTAATGTGAAAAGGTGTTTAATAGGAATGTATGTGTAGAGCACATATGGGATTGCATGCCGTCCTGGGGAGGGAGAGAAAGTTTAAAACCTATGGAAATGAATGTTAAAAACTGAAAATAAATTAAATATTTAAAAAAAGATCCCCAAATCAACCTCCCTTCTTTTACAGGGGAGAAAATTGGGGCTCAGACAGATAAAGTGAGTTTCTATAGAATCATACACAGAGTAAGTAATAGAGCTGGAAATGAACCCAGATATTCCAACTCCAAATCACAGTTTCATCCCTCTACCAAGTGCTGGAGTTTCTAAGCAAGTAATCACAATGATATAGACAGCACTTATATAGCATTTTAAGGTTTGCAAAGAACTTTACATATACTATCTCAACCGCATAAGAACCTTGAGAGGAGGTGATGTTACTATCCTTATTTTACAGTTGAGGACACTGAGAGGCAGTTAAGTGACTTGCCTAGGGTCACACAACAAGTAGGTATCTGAGGCTGGATTTGAACTCGGGTCTCCCAGCTCCAAGTCCTGTACTGCCACCCAGAACTCTCTCTATTCCACTTCATCTTGTACTATTTCCCAAAACATACCAGCCAGCACCAACAACTAGGGGAATAAGGAAAATATTCTGATAGGAGATACCATATAAGCTCATCTTTCAAGAATAAGGCATTAGAAAAATCTTGTACAAAGGCAGAGAGGCAAAGAATGGCAAGCCATACCCTACCTCTCTCATCGCCACTTCTTTCCCATCCCTTTTCCTCACCCAACCTCCCCGTGACTAGCACTGCTTGCTTACTAAGAGCATGTATTGAGCCTACCTACAATATCTAAAAAAGGGGCTTTAAAAGATTTCAAAGTTCAATTACCGTGTTATATAATACAATATTTAAATTTACATGAACCTTTAAAAACATTGATGGGCTGGGAAAAGTGTTGAATTAGCTGTATCTTGGGGGGAGGGGTATTTTTTTTTAAATGCATCTTTTTTAAAAGCTACTTTCAGTGAAAGATGGCTAACAAGGAAGGGTAATAAGTAACAACTCTTTGACTATTTTCCTTCTATTTTCTCCCATAAATAGAACAGTCTTGAAACTAGAAAGGGTAGAAACAACATTGTTAGGAAGGACCTAGGCCCAAGGTTGGTGAAAAGATAGTTAAGGCTGCACTAATGGGTTCAAGTTTCTAGCACCAGACAAATATATGTGTGCATAAACACATGTGTATGAATACGTGTATGTGTAGTATACATATGTGTATCATCCATGTGTGTATATATGTAGGCTATTTAATAAATGCTTCAATAGACATGCTGCAAATACATATATATATATACATATATATATATATATTCTACATATATATGTGCTTTCTAGTTTCCTTTAAAATACATCGATAGTATATATGTGTGTATATATGTACGTGTATATATATATATATATATATCTCTCAATAAAATGTGTATTACATACATACATACACATATATCTCAGAAGATATTTAAAGAACTTTGATGTATAGTTGTAGAGCCACGCTCAATGAGCTTTGAAAAGTCTAGGAGAGTGGGAGAGGTGCCAAAAGACTGAAGACGGGCAAATGATTTTCAAAAAGAGGAAAAAAGCAAATTAAAGAAACTATAACCTGATAAACTTGACATAATCTCCTGAAAAATTCCAGAAAGAATTTTTCAACAGATGGCTTGTGCATACTTACAAAAGACAACAGAGATCCTTAGGAGCTGGCATGACTTCACTAAGGATGAGAGATGCCAAACTAACCACATTACCTTTTGTTGGCAAGTTGCTAAAACCTAGACTAGAAGAACACCAGAATAACATCATAGCTTAATGTCAACAAGCATTTCACAATCTTTTCTGCTCTGGTAGAAAAAAGAAATGAAAAAAGGCCAGCTAGTAATAGTAAAGTTAGGTGGATTTGGAACTATATAAATGATTTGATGCAAAAAAGAAACATACTGGTTTTCAAACTTTTTTTTTAACCAATGGCAGAAATCTTCACTTCAAACAAAACTTCAGGGGAGAAAAGGTAAAATCATTTAAGTCTTTCTTTAAAATATCACTAAAATATAATAACTAAAAGCTGAATTTAATTTATGATTATCTTAGCGAGAAAGATGTCAGCTACTATCAATTAAATAAACATTTGTTAACTACTTGTTCTGCAAGAGGCCTAGTGCTAGCTAGACACTGGGATGAGTGTTTGTAGTTGAGAATACAATTAAATATGACTCCTTGCTTCCTAGAAATGTCAAAATCTTCATTTTCTACTGCAATTAGATAATCAAGCATTTTAAGGGATTTTTCTCAGTTTTCAATTAAAGTTTTGTTTTTTAAAGTTACTGTATGAGTTGAAAGAAAAACATAACAGATTCACTACAAAAATGGTATACAGTCAAGACTGACAAGCAACAAAACTCTGGTCAAACACAAGAGTCAATGTTAGTACCACAGTGATAAAGTTAAAGGGCACATTTTTCCTGTTAATAATCATGAGTGTGTGTGAGTGCTAAGAATCTTGTGTTAACGTTATCAAAAGCAAATAGGAATTATTTGTAAACATATTTACAATTGTCTCAGAACCATGGGACTAATTTGTTTTAATATGGCAATACAAAAAGCACAATGCACATGGGATTGCAGGTAAAGCCAAACTAGATAATTATTATCGTATTTACACTTCTATACTAGAAACTGTTACTGATTTATGCATATTTATGTCATCAAGGTCTTGGTTATTAAATGCTTGTGAGTTTTCTAGTTTCCTTAAAATACTCAGTTCTACCCAATTATACCAATATTAGTTATTTAAGGTATTAGTTATTTAAAAAGTATATTTTTTTTAAATCTAAGAATATAAATGGCTAACCATTTTGCAAACATTCTACCAAAAATAGTATGACAATCAAAAGTACATTATCCAGCACACTTCATTCTAAACCATCAGAATTTAAACTCCTTGAGGGCAGGAACTGCCATTTTAGCCTTTTTATCTACATGGAAGAGGTTGTTATTTATAAGTAGTCTCCTCCATTAGATTTTGAACTCCTTGAGGGCAGAGACCATGTTTCTGCACATTTCACAGTATCCAGCACATAGTAGGTGTTTAATAAATGCTTATTGAATAAATGCTTGATTAGCAAATTTTAAGGCAAACTGTCAGTCAAAACTAATCGAGATCACTTATTGACGCTTACTATTTCAGCATGAAAACACACAAAGTATGTGACCCACACTATCATTCAAAACTTTTTTAATAAGCAATTATTTTGTGCCAAGTACTGCCTACAAAGGACTGGCGATATAAAGAAAGGTAAAATCATGGTATCTGCCCTCCAGGAGCTCACATTCTAATGGAGGAGACAACCTACAAATAACCATGCACATACATATATAATATGAACAATATGGATGACAGGCAATCTCAAGAGGGAAGGCCCTAAAAGTTGGGCAGGGTGGAGCAGAAAGGGAGCCTCTTGTAGAAGGTTGGCTTTAAGCAGTCTTACAGGAAGCCTCTGAAACCAGGAGGTTCCTGGAGGGAAGAATAAAGTGCATTCCAGGGAGAAGGCATAAAGCCAAAAGACAGAAGGAATGTCATGGGCAAAGAACAGTAAAAAGGTTGGTGTGGCTAAACTACAGAGTATATGGAGGGGGAAAAAAAAAGTGTGAGAAAAATCTAACAGTAGGAAGGGGCCAAGAGTGAAAGGTTTAAAATGCTAAATGAGGAGCTCATACTTTTTCTTACCTGGGGAGGAAGGGGTGGGGGGACAGGGGGAAGAGAGGGAAGACCAGTGTTGATCTGATCAGACCTGCTCTTTAAGAAAATCAATTTTTTTGGTTACTGGAGAATGGAGACAGACAATAAATGTGATACCTCTTCCTTGAGTTGTTTGCAGAAAAGAATGTGAACCCAGGAAATGGGAGGCACCACCATTGCTCCCCAGATCACAAGTCCTGCTTCCAGCCCAGTCCTCAATCATGGAGGCAGCTCTTGTGAAGAAGGGGCTAGTCATCCCCACCAATTGCCACCCAGAAGGTAGGTAACCTGCCTAACCAGAGCAGTGAGGCAACCTGAGGGAAGAGTCTTAAGAGGAAGTATGCACCAGTCAATCAATCAATAAATTAATTAATAAAAAAAAATTAAGCACCTACTAGGTTCCAGGCACTGTGCCAAGCACAGGGGATAAAACAAAAGAGGCAAAAAACAGTCCCTGCCCTCAATCAAAACACCAGCACCCATGACCAACAACTACTACCACCACTTTGAACACCATTTCCATGTGGATCCTAGAGACGTTCTTGAATCCAAGAGTCTTTGGAATAGCAGTGTCCCCAAACCACCAGACTTGCTTCCAGCCCAGGTGCTATAGCCACTATGGAGGGGAAAAACAATTGTGGAGAAGGGGCCCACTTTCCTCATCACCACCAACAACTGCTGATCAACTGTCACCAACAGGCAGTTAGGGACAGGGGTCCTGGGAGTGGCAGCATCCTCTACACTACTAGTCTTGCTTCCAGCACAGCCTTTACAGTCTCCCTCTGGGGAGGTGGCTCTTGTGGAGAATCAGTCATCCTCACCAACCATCAACAAACTGCCATCCACAAAGAGGTCAAGGCATGCCTAGATGAAGCAGGAAGGCACCCTGGGGAAGACAGAGGAGGGAGAATGTGCCAGGCAAGTCAAGTCATCACCACCACTACCTTGATCAATACCTCCCCTCAGATGCTAATGGAGAGGGCACAGGACTCAGAACCCAAGAGCATTTAGAATAGCAATGCTTCCAATCCCATGTCCATAGTCACCCTGGAAAGCAACCCCCTATGTGTCCTAATAACCTCTACAGGTGGTACAGCCACATATTTGGAAGACCCAAGAAAGAATGTTCTTCCCACCAAAATATTTGGCATTATCCAATCGTTCAACATCAGAAACTCACAGGATTTGATCAGTGGAAATGGCATTAAAGAAGAGGCAATGCCATCTGCTTTGCTGCTGCTCTCTAAAATCCACATGACCTTTTCATCTGACTTACAGCTGAAACCTTCTAATAAGTTGTTTCTCTTCTTTTGAATGTGAGCTCTTAAAATGTTACCTGTATAGATTACTTTTTGGGGGCCCTTGGTACTTAGCATAGTGTTTTTCACATGGAAGATGTATGCTTGCTTTATTCCTTCACTCTTTCATAAACTCCAAAGTTCTATAGGAACACTCTGAGAAATGTAGGATCAATGTAAACCTGGTGGAAGACCTCTGGAAGCAGTGTGGTACACAGGAAAGAGCACTCAACTCTTTAGTCAGGAGACACTTGGATTTAAACATGGTCCTCAATATTTATGTGACCCTTTTGCCTAAACTGCCTCATCTCTAAAATAGGAATAATATTATTGCATGCATGACCTGCCTCACAGGGCTGTTGTAACCAGCAAGAAAAAAAGAGCTATGTAAATGAGTCATAATCGTTACCACTAAACGTGGCTTCTACTCACGTACTACCAGCATGAAGGCGATTCTAGGTTCTCAAAGGTAACAGCAAGTTCTACACCAAACTGAAAAAGGATTTTTTAGTACTGACTTCCTAACAGACTATCTATCTATCTATCTATCTATATATCTATATCTATATCTATATATATAGATATATAGATATATTTATGTACCCAACTAAGTGCTGAAAAGCTCACTACCAGAATGGATACTCACCCTCCTGAAAACAATTATTTTTGGCCCTAGCAACTTATGCACTCAAACCCCAATCATCATCTCTACTCATGCGTCTCAGATTCTGAGTCTAAAGGAGTCAGAAGCACTGGACTAGCTTCCTCCCAAAGGACTCCTGTTCAAATCCATTCTGTATATAAAATAAAGATTTCCTGGTACCAACAATCATAAAGTGGAGAAGGACCACAGAAATAATCTTTGATCTCTTCATTTTCACTTCCATACCCCCATCTCCAAACCATGTCACCTGGACTCAGAGCTGTCTTCCTCATCTCCTTCACATCAATGGAAGCTTCACACAAGAACCTTGGACTCCATCCCTGAAACCACCCTGGGCCATGAGGTGAATTTGTACCTCCCATCCCTAGAACTAAGCTTCCAGGCTGCCATTTGCACACCAGGTCCTATCCAAATGGCTCTGGCTCCCTTGTTACCTCCACCTTTCTCCTTTATGTGCTATCTTTCCCCATTAGAGTGTAAGCTCTTAGAGGCTGAGATTTTCTTGATTTACTGTGTTTGTATCCCAGTGTCTTGGACATAATAGGCTCAACAAATAAACGCCTTGTCATTCATTCATTATCAAGATGAAGAAATTGAGGCCCAGAAGGGTTTTGATTCCTTGAGAGATGAACATTCAGACTCCTCTTGAAGATATTTTATGAGGTCTTCATGCATAGACTAGCTGATGCCTTATTAGGGATGTTTTATAATTGGTTTCTGTTCTTCTCTACATTAGACTAGACAGCCTCTAAAGACCCTTCTGACTCCTATTTTGTAAATCAGTGGATTTTAGAGTTCAAACCAGACATGAAAAGACCAGCAGGGAATAGCTTTCAGAATAGGAAGTAGAGAATACTACATCAGGATCCAGTTTGAATGATGCTCCACAAAACAGTGAAATTAGGTTTTGCCCATCTAATTAAGGGCAGAGATTGCCATGTCCACAGCCTGGTTCTTTAGCTCTTCTCTTAATGTAAGCATAAAAAGGCTTGCTAGTTTATGTTCTGTTCCCCAGGGCAGGGGAGAATTCTGCAGGGGGTGGGGGGAAAGAGGAAGAAATGTCGTTTATGAAAGAAGTATACGCCACTGAGAAGTTCTCATAATTCAAATATCAGGTCTTCTCAGGTCAGAAAATCTCTCCATCACCTTTTACCTACCCTAATTCTTCACATTGTAATGTGTTTTCTATTAATTTAGTTGAAAAAATATATTGCAGCAAATTGGCTGCACAGAGTACCTGTCAGATTTTAGCACATGTCAAGGAATCTATACTAATTGACAGCTTTATACTCACAATCCAGTCCATGGTGGTTTACTCACAAATAAAAGTAACATGATATGACAGGACAGAATTGCCTACACTAACATCATGAGGTTTTGATCTTGACTTGAGCAATAACCTAGAAGAGCACAAGCAAAGTAAAAATTTACCTCTTCCAGATCAAGTATGGATTTCTGTTCTGTTTGTCTAATATAAGATAAATGAACATCTAATAGCTAAAATATCAAGAACTGGGTATCCTGGCTATCCTAGGTTGACAATTAACAGCAGACACCAAGTATAGAAGATGGACTCTGCGTGAGATTTTAAGTTGTCTGACAGGTTTTGAAAAATCTTCCCAGACATCTACAATTCAATCTATGGATAGCATCCTCATATGCATGTCTGGCTTTAGCTCGAAGCACATCAAGCTTTCCATTGTAAATCTCCATTTTCATATTTCCCTGGCTTGATCATAAAACTTTTCTCTGAGCTAAAATCTGACACATGTAGGATCTTGAATTTTTATGCTTTTCTCTGGCAAGAAGACCTTAACTCAAGGTTTCAAATGACCTAACTTTTTCTGCAGTTCAAATGCCTACATATTAATCTGCATAAAATATGAAGTAAAGGTCTATAGACAGACTCGTCAGCTCGATCCTTTCAAGGCTTTGAAACATTTCTATCAGGTTTTTATTAATATATATTACTGCACATCTAATAAAAATAGCTCATATTTGCATGGCCCTGTATGCTTCAAAGTATTTTACACATGCTACGCAATTGTGCTTAAATACAAAAGCATAATTATACACACACACATACATACATTAACGGTACTATATCACGTACCAAATATGAAATAAGTCCAATCACACAGCTTACTTTATTTTTTTTTTAATTTACAGGCTTTGAGAATTTAAATTCATATGCATAATATATTTCAGAAAGTTACTTTGTGGTATACATACATAATGTTTATAAATAAGGAATAATTAATGAATGAAATGACATGAATGAATTCTTATCCGGGCTACTAATTGGACATATAATAGCAAGCCATGCTCCACAATTGTATTTTCCACTCAGTCAAAGCTATGACTTAGGAGCTATGAGTAATGTGTCTCCTTGGAAAAGAGCTCCAGCTGATAAATTGAGAGAAAATTTAGATCAGCTCATCAGCAATACAAATTCCGATTGGTAAAAGGAAGCAAAGTACATGGTTTCTATCGGACACAGAACTGCTAATTACCTGGCATGAATGATCCTGGTGAAAAGGGCTTTGCTAGCCCTGTCAAAGAAACAGATTAGTTCCATTAGAGACACAAGGAAAACTGAACAAATCTAAAATTTGAGAGAGCGCAGAAGCTGAAAAAAGTGAAAAACAATTCAATTTTATCTTTCAGAGTTTGCCTGGGAAACTAACGAGGCTATAAAACTAAGCATCATATTACATTATAACTTTCAGGCAGGGCTGCCAAGAGGCTCCATCATGACTTCAACTGCAACCCTGTATTAACGCCTGCTTTCAAAAGGGAACAAAGCATCTTATGGATAAACCAAGAAATTGAAAATCCTCACTCTAGTCACTTTTATGCAGGTGTTTTTGGGTTTTTTTTCCCCCACAAACCTAGTAATGAGTATAAGTTAACAGGAGTTTTAAAGTGTGTTCCAAGGCCCATCACTAAAACTAGGCTCTCAAAACAAAACTGCCTCCTTGCACCTCTCTCTCTTTTCCCTATTCGAAATCAAGAATTCCACTGACTGACCAATTTGCTTCCATGTTGCTTCAAATTTTATTCTACAGTAATCATGCAAATCATAAGCCCAAAGATGCAAGGCCTGAAAGAGACAAAGTTGAAACTAAAGGACATTAGTCTGGAGAATAAATAAGTCTTTTAGGAAAACAAAGTCCATAGGATTGCTCAAGGCCTTTCCAGATAACTGATGTGCTAGTAACTAAAGCTCTTTGACACCACATTAAGACAGAAAACAAAGTCTAAGGTTCCTTCCTGTTTTTCTTTGAGGACTTCATGCTGTTGACGGTTTTTCATGCATTTACACATACCCAAAGCCCTTGAGATTGAACTTAGGTCTCTAAGACTAATGGGAAGAACAAGGTAATATGGACTGATGGGGTTAATTTTCTCCAGTCCCCAGATGTCTACAGTCTTGTGACTTCAGATGTTAGTAAGTTTTCAAAGAGTGTTAATTCAGTTTGGAACCAGGCCTTTTTCCTACATAATATAAGGGATTCTGAGGATGCCAAGTATCCAACCTTTAAATTCATTAAGTCTTGTCTTTTGAAGCCAGCCATATTCTGCCCAGGAGAAACTGGTAGCTTAGGAGGTATTTGTCTGTATGTGCATCTGAGCCAGAAGCTGATAAAAAAAAAATTATATATATATATATATATATATATATATATATATATATATATATATATATATATATATATATATATATACATATATCTTCACGCTTAAAGAAAAAAGCAAAAGAGACTGAAAACCTTTTTAAGGTCCACATGTTGAATAATTTGTGTTAAATGCCTGAGTTGAGATTTAAGAGCAGCCTAAGTAGATAAACAAATATTTAATGTAAAACAGCATGTTGAAAAGGCCTGTTATGTCTAGTTTAATTTTTTTATATCTCCAAATCTACAATTTTTAGACTCCTATCCATTTTCAGAACTTTTAAAAAAATCAACCTGAATACATTAGCATTTTACCTCAAAGATCATTTTAAACTTGCTCATTGGCCACATTTAGATCTCTGTTGACTAAGATACAAATATTAACTGTGTAGAAATTATTCATTATGTTATGTCATATCATATCACGTATAATTCTGGATTACAGACATTTTGTGAATATTCTTAATCTGTTGGATTTAGGGTGACAAAAGAAAACTGTGCAATCCTAAATCCTATCCCACAGAGCCAATATCACAGACCAAGGATGGTATTTCTCAGGTTCTTAAACATGAACTAATAAAAGAAAATGGGCCAGTTATTTTTAAGGATAGTAGAAGAAAAGATCAAATACCTACAAAGTATTGGCAAAATAACTGGTCAGCCCCAAGAGAAAGTGAAGAATATGGGATAACCACTCAGAAGAAAGGCTAGGCACTAAGTGGATGGAAAGTTCCAGACTCAGCAAAGTCTACATTACGCTAGAATGCTATGAGCATGGAAGGAAAAGGAGAATTGGGAGCATGGTATCAGAGGTATCAAAAAAGTTCATTAACATATTGGTTTTCAAACTTTTTTCTTAACCAATGGCAGAAATCTCCATTTCAAACAAAACTTCAGGGGGAAAAGAATAAAATCATTTAAGGTTTTTTTTTTTTAATATCACTTTTTTGGTGCCAAATGGCTGATCTCTTTTGGAGAAACTTTCGGTACTCAGAAGGACGGATAGCTGCTTCCGGTGTAAGGTGAACAGGGTTCATATATAATACCTTCTCTCAGGGAACTAAGGATTTCCCTACAGCTATGAAAGATGGAAGTTTTTTTTCCAACTTACCTGCATCTCCATCCCTATTAAGGTAACTGATAGAAGAGAGACAAGAGGAAATACGGGCAGGAACAAAGATAAAATCCCTGCATGATTAAGGGAGCAGATAGGTGGTACAGTGGATAGCCAGACCTAGTGTCAGGAAGACCTGAGTTCAAATATGACTCCAGACACTTACTAGCTGTGTGACCATGGGCAAGTCACTTAACCCTCTTTGTCTCAGGTTCCTTATTTGTCAAATGAACAGGAAAAGGAAATGGCAAACCCCTCCAGTATCTTTGCCAAGAAAACCCCAAACAGGGTCGTGAAGAGCCGGAAACAGTAACAACAATATCATTAAGGGGCTCCCATAATGAAGCATGACCAAACAAGCTTTTTATGTTATGAGCCTCACTCATGACAAACATAAAAAAAAGCAAAATGGGAAACGAAAACTTGCTTCCTGCATCCATGAATGGAAAGGAACTCCTCCGTACAGGGAGAAGGGGTCTTAACTCACAGAAAGAGGAAAGTTGCTCATCCAGGAGAGGGCCAAATTCAGCAATCAGACTGCAGCACTTGCTACAGAGGCCTTCTTGGTAAGAAAACAGACACAGGCAAGGCACTCAGTCCTGAGATTATTAATCCTGATCATTGACAAAAAGTCCATAGTTGCTATCAGCTCCCTTTCTAGGACAGCTTTTCATTAACTCTTCTGTCACTCATTGCTGCAGAGAGAGTAACACCTGCCCCATAGAACATAAGGCATCTCTTGTACAGTGTGGCACAATGAGAACTGCTCTCTTGGAGTCACAGGTCTTGGATTCAAATCCCAGCTCTCCCACAGCCTACCACTATGTGGTCTTGGGGCAAGAATCTTAGTCTCTCTAGTCCTCAGGTTTTTCATCTGTAAAATGAAAAGTGTTGGACTAAATGACCTCTAAGATCCCTTCCAGCTCGAAATACGACTCTTCAACTCGTGATTTTGAGGCTCTCCCAGAAGGCAATCATAAATTCATTTAGAAAAAGGACATAAAAAAGATTATACCTACTCAAAAGTTAATCCTTTCTTTTGCCTACACCAAACCCTCAAAATGATCTACCTTCAGGTTTTCCAGTGGGAAGATAATTTAATCTAAGTTTCAATAACTCTGTCAGAGTGACAAGACACCCAGGCCATTGCCAAAGTTAATAAGTTCTGGGCCAAACTGTGCCCTGAGTTCCCGGAGTGTAACTCTCAGAGATATCAACTCCAGCCAGTGGGAGTTGCACAGAAGTAATGGTAAGGACAGTTTGACCTCAATTACGTCTGGAAGCAGGATTAATATTGTGTTCAAATCTCTATTTTCCAGGACCTCCATTTCTAATTTTGGGAGAAGCTGCCAAACATTTGGGGCTCTGACAACTCCTTATTTTCTTCCCAAGATTATGCATGACATTTGTCTCTTCTATTTTCATTGTTGTGTAATGCTCTCCTAATTGCTAATGGTATTAGTCACAAATAAATATATTTTGCTCACTACATGCCAAAAAGAAAATGTCTGTTATTCAGTATCTCTTCTGCCACAGATCTTCCTAGATTTCAAGCAACACTTAGGATAGCCAATTAGCATGTCTAATTCTCAATCACCGGTTCTATACCTGAGAAGAAACATCTCCAGAAAGACAATGTCTGCCTAAAGTCCTGAGGTCCATCTGATCCCAGATGAAACTCTTGGTTTTAAGACTGAAGCAATCAAGCCTAAGGTGGCATTGAGTGAAGAAAAAAACTGCTCTAGATATAACTTAGAGAGATCCTAATTGGTCTGGGCATTCTCAGTGATAACATCATAGATCTGGAGCTGGAAGGGGCCTCTGATCATCAGTCCAATTCCCTCATGTTAGAGATGAGGAAGCAAAGTGGAATAAGCTGCCCAAAGTCACAAGGGCAACATCGTTAGCAAAGCCAGAATTTTTACCCAATTCCTAGAATCCTGGGAAATTATGTTACCTTTCAAGATCCCCTAGGTTGTGTTTTGTAAGGATCTCCTGGGTTGGCTTTTCACCCACCTGGCTTGTGGTTGAGTGAAGATACAGGACATGCTGCTTACCTCCAAGTGAGGAGAGATACGTTAGGCCTTTATCTCCCCCCATCAGGGATGCAACCCTGTGGCACACAATTACATGAAACTGCGGTTGCTTTGTCTGTTTTTTCCTGTTTCATTTGTTCATTCTTTTTCGATTTAAGTGAAGAATTGGAGATAACTAAGACCTTGTGTGCTTAGTGACAAAGTGGGTAGAGCAGCCCTGAAATCAGAAAGACTCATCTTCCTGAGTTCGAATCCTACCTCAGCACTTACTAGCTGTGTGACCTTGGGCAAGTCACTTAACCTTGTTTGCCTGTTTCCTCATCTGTTAAATGGGCTGGAGAAGCACATGGCAAACCACTCTTTGCCAAAAAAACCCCAAATGGGGTCATGAAGAGTCAGACACAACTCAAAAATGACTAAACAACAAGACCTTATTAGTTTTAAGAAACATTCTAAGGCTCAAGCACCACATTTCCTCAGCTGCCTTCTTACCTCCAAACTTCCCTTAGAGCCTGTGGCCTTCTCCTTCTGCCCATGCAGTCCCCTTCTCTCATTGGTTGTAATGGCAAGCAAAGTGGGACTTTTTGTTGTCTTTTGTTTTGGAGTTCTTCTTAGAACTAAGGCAATCAAGTGCCTTTGATTGAGTCTCACCTTTGTTTGTAGTAAGGCCCACACGCTTTTGCTAGTTAGATCACAAGAGATGTGAAACCCTCGAGAGATGTGAAGCGCTCTGACCCTGAAGAAGTATATAAATACTCTGAGGTTAGCATTTTGTTTGGGGCTCACTGATTGGAAGAGTGTTGGTGTGGAGACTCTGGGTAGCCATTAAGGAGCCCCTCTGCTTTGAAAAACCCAGATGTTGGTACTTCTCTCTCTGGTAACTATGTATATAATGTCTTGGTCAGACAGCTAGAAGCCCTGTCTGTTGATTTGTGTTTATTTGCTCTGTTTATATGATTTCTGCCTGTAATTTCTGCTTTAATTTTCTCTGAAGTTCAGAGTACTGACTTTTTCCCCTAAACTAAGTGAATGATATACGTATGTTTAATTAAAGTGAGACTGTAAACCCTTTAGAGTTGCTTTCCTTAGAAAGGCAGATCAAAGAAGCTGTGCTGGCAGCTGGTGTTGTTGGTCTTACACAGTCACAGTAGTGGCAAGCAGCATTGTTGTCACATTGGTGAGTTCCTCTGGAATGTCCATTCTGAGGAAGGGCCCTGACCAGTCAGCCATCTTTCCTGTCTAGGCTTTGCTTCTGACCTCTAGCCTACGTTGCCATGTTGGGTACCTACCTCCATGCTCTAGACCCTTGGCTTTCAAGCTCTCTTTTATGGGCTGTCTTCCTCTATTTGAATGTAAGGTCCTTGAGGCCATGACTTTCTTTTCACTTGTACTTGTATCCCTAGTGCTTAGCAAGTGCCTGACACATAGTAAGCACTTAATAAATGCTCAACTTGACTCAACTCTGGGAATTCAGGCCAGTCTTCATAAAATTTAAACATTTTAAAGCTAGAATGGACTTTTGAAATCAGTCTTGGTGGATGTTTTTCATTATATTAAGGAAGAAATTAGCATTGGGAGAGGATAGAGAGGAAGGCTTGAGTCCAGTTGAGCAACCACATCCTTTGAACCTACCCAGTAGCAGGAAATAGCTATCACCTTCCCTACACAATTTTATGTACAGGAGCAGAGTTGAAAATACTAAACCAACAGTGTTTCCATGGTACACATAAAGTCTACTCACTAGTCTATAGCTGAAATTAACATTTATAGAGCATGACAGTGTCAGTAACTCCATCCCTTAGGCTCATGGTGCACCCGAAGCCAAGGCCCCTCTGGATTCCAGAGAGCTAAAACCTAGTGTTCTTTAGAAGTTGGTCCAGACCAAATCTACAAGAGCAAGGATTTTGCCAGCTTACCTAATAAACAGGGTACCAGCAGCCATAAATCTGTCTATTAGACCTTCCTCCCAACTTTAATAGTTCTCACTTTACTCTTGCTTGACCAAATAGAAGCCATGTTTAATGCCAAAGTAAAGGCTGGGCTTTTCAAGCGTAACTTCTACTGGAAATACTACAAATTTTCACATAAATCACCAAGCAACTGCTGGATTTCTTTGACCTTGGAGTCATTTCTTCTTTATTATGAAGCAAACCTCCCTTCACCATGCAATACTGACAGAGCATGTTAAATATGGCTTATCGAGCCATGTTATTCCTTATCTACCTTTTATCCTTCTGTAAATTGAAGTGTTCAAACAGAAGGCTCTGATTATCAAAGCCAGATAGTCCATGGACTGGCATAGTAATGAAACAGCTCCCTGAAGAGCCTGCAGAAAAGACAGGCACACTAATACACTGTTGGTGGAACTGTGAATTAATCTAATCATTGAGGAAAGCAATTTAGAATTATGCTAACACGAGGACTAAAATGTCCATAACCTTTGACCCAGACTCAGACCCATTGCTAGGCAAATATCCCAAGGAGGTCACAGGCAAGAAGAAATATATGCCAGTTTAATATACGCCAAAATTGTTCATAATAGTACTTTTTGTAGTAGCAAAGTAAAGGCCCATCAGTCAGGGAATAGTTAAACTAATTATGGAACATAGTGTAACAGTATGTTACTGTGTTGTAAGAAGCACTGAATATGAAGAATTCAGAGATGAATAGGAAGACTTACATGAGCTGATGCAGAGTGAAGTAACCCAAGCCAGGAAAACAACATAAAAAGTGACTACAGGAAGAACAACAAAAACAACAAAAATGATCTAAAGAGGAATTTTCTTCGCTAGGGAGTTTTCTACATGAGAAAATCAAAGTTCCAATTTCTATCCCTATAAAAACAAAAGATATTAATTCTAAAAAATAAGAAACTATTTCCTGAAGCCCAAGAATGAATGTCACTTAAGCAATTTTTTGATTAACCCAGTCCTTCCTAATGGAAACCCCTTTTTGTGCTCAGTTGCTGACAGCCAGGAGTTATGAGGGGGGTGATTCAATTCTAGAGGTTGTTTTCCTTTTGTATTGCATGATACTTGTTTTTAAGTGAGATGGATTAAGAACTTTTAGCTTTAAATATCAGTAACAAGAAAACATAATACCTTTCAGGTACCTCTGACAGAGCTGAGAGAGGAGGAGATAGAGAAGGTAGGGACTGGATGAAGGAGAGGAAATGAGGAAAAATGGGAAGAAGGAAGCTATAAGCAGAAAAAGAGGAGAAATAAAAAGATACAAAGTCCTTTTTTTAGCAACATCTAGTACCTTGATTTTGGACAGCCAGCTAATTATATTTAAACACTGGCCACTCTGCACTGATCACTCTGGAGATCATTCACTCCTGAGTGAGGCTATTAAGACTGCATAAGGAGTATCAGATTGCTTGCATTCTCAAAGGGTGGGGGAGGGGTGGAGGGAGGGCGAGAATTTGGAACTTGAAATCCAAAAAACAAATGTGAATTTTTTTTATGTTAAAAAGAATATCATATCACTCTGAATAGAAATGAAATGATGATAAATTTCAAATTACCAACTGAACAAAAGCCATCTTTATAAAGAAGAGGCAAAGATTTACACATGCCAGGCAAGTCACACAACTTTACTATCTCAACTGCCACCCTTCAGACCCTCAAGGAGATAGTCCAGGACCCTGAAGTCAAGAGTCTTGGGGATATCAGTGTTCTCCTTCCCACCCAGCCCCAACCCCCACCAGCCCTGCTTCCCTTCTAGGTCCTGAAGCCATCACTGAGGAGACACAATTCTTAACAGCCAGCACCAACTACTGACCAACAGCTATGGACTGGCAGGCTAGCCTGAGAGTCCCAGGAGTGGCACAACCCCCCAGACCTGGTCCAGCTTCCAGTCCAGGCCCTGGAACTATCATCCTAGGAACAAATTCCCCATGGAACTGGCTTGACCACTGATTCTATGGTTACTGCAGACACATGTACTGAAGACCCTAAAAAGAAAGTTCCTACCACCAAAGGCTTTGACACTATAAAATCGTCCAATATCAAAAACATCAACAATGGAAATGGCATTAAAGAAGATGAATTTCCATCTCCTTTGTTGCTGCATTTTAAGGAACATGGGTCCTTTTCATCCCATTTGCAACTGAGTTTTTCACTATATGTAGTCTTTACCTCTAGAACATGAATTCCTCGAGAGCAGAGACTGTTGTCGTATCTCCAATGCTTTGCATGTAGTAAGTACTTTATGAGGTTTTTTTTTCCCAATTCATTCATTCTTATAAAGAAAATTCCAAAAACCTATGCAAAGAATCCACAAAGGATCTCCTACTTCATCTTAACTCAGACAAATATTTAGCAACTGAATACTAAGATACTGCATAAAGTAATTTGTAAACCTTAAAACATCATAGAAACATCAACTTTATTAACACTATTATACACACAGAATAATATATAAGCATTGAGGGAGACCCGGATTTTTGACAAGACACTGCTCCTTTCCTCATGGAGAATAACAGAATAAAAATGTTCATAAGAGCACATTCTTTTCCCAGTTCTCTTACCGTTACTCACATATTCTCTGCATCTTATCTTTGATCTATGAAACACAAATATAGGCATTTCCTGTGTTAAGTCACTACTCTGTGTTTTAGACGCTATACGATCAATGCCAACACTTCACTTCTTACTACTTTTGCTCTTATCATCTGGTTTCAGCTGATGCTTGAAAATACAAAAAGGACAATGCAAATACAGTCAAGACACTTTAAACAGGAGCCCGTTTTTGTCTAAAAGCCGATTTGCTGTTGTAACCTAACAAGAAAAATTTGGCCCAATCCTACTACAGTTGGAACGGCTGCTACAAAGAGAAAGAATCAAACTTACTTGGCTTGACTCCAGAGGACTGAACTAATACCAATGTCAAGAAGTTAAAGAGAACTAATGAAATTGTCAATGACGTGTACAGTGTATCCTAACAGAGCCATCTCCAACCATGGAATGGGTTGGGAGGCAGGAAGTCTTCCACCATATGAGCAGAAGAGTTTGCAGATGTTTCAGAAGGGTGGATGAGCCTCTAAAGTTTCTTCCAATTCTTGGCATATTCTTCTACTTGATTCTTGATTCTACTTGATTTTACTACTATATTCTTGATTTTCTACTACTCTCCAAAGAAGAAACAAATTGCTTATTTCTGGAGAGAAAGCTGCTAATTTTTTTTAGGTCACTAAATGTATTTGGACTGTCTTTATTCCCTTAAGAACAGATTAGAGAGAAGGGGAGGAGAGGAAAAACAAGCATTTATTATATTAAGTACCTACTATGTGCCAGGCACTGTACTAAGCACTTTACCAGTACCATTTTATTTGATCCTCACAACAACCCAAGGCGGTAGGGACTATTATTATCCCCATTTTTCAGTTAAGCAGACAGAGGTTAAGTCACCTGCCCACAGTCACACTGCTAGGAAGAGTCTCAGGCCACATCACAACTCAAGTTTTCTTGACGACAGGCCCAACACTCTACTATACTACCAAGCCACCTCAATGTGTAGCGTTCAGAGACTGTAATCAATGTGATTAATAATAGATAGTTTAATTCTGATCAAGACAATGATCCAAGACAATTCCAAGGGATCCATGATGAAAAATCCTATTACTTCCAGAGAGAGAGGGAAGTGATGAACACTGAGTACAGATTGAAGCATACTTTTTCCATTTTCTTTATTTTTCTTGCTTTTTTTTTTAGTTTTCCCCCCAAATGGCAATTATGGAAATGTGTTTTGCATGACTTCACATGTATAATTGATATCATATTGCTTGCCCTTCTCAATGGGTGAAGGAAGAATGGAAGGGAGGGAAACAATTTGGAACTCAAAATTTTTTTAAATGAATGTTAGAAATAGAAAAGAAAAACATTAAAAAAGATAGCTTAATAAGCTATAAGTAAGCACTTAATAAATGTTTTATCTCATAGCAACAAATATGACTATACAATGCATAGTACTGTGTCTTTCAGTAGAAGAAATGTGAATTTCTCAAGTCACTATATTTGAAGAGTCCCATGAACCTCATACATACACTTTGCCTTTCATCTTATTTTATAAGTCAAACCCCCAAGGGGTGTGTGTGTGTGTGTGTGTGTGTGTGTGTGTGTGTGTGTGTGTGTGTGTGTTTGTTTCCCAAATTCCCTCATTCCTTCTGATAGACAAAATAAATGAAACCTACTTTTGCCTACAAAAATTATACCATGTATGACCTGGACAAGTCAATTTCTGTTTTTAAGGCCCCTTAGATAAAAAAGAAAACCCTCCTGGGTTTTAAATAATGGAACAAGTTTCTATAGAAGTTCAAAAAGCATAATATATATTTTCTAAAACGTGACACCCACCTATCTGATGCTATGCTATGCTATGCCTTAAAGTAAGGAAGCAGATGACCACAAGATTCCTCTTCTGAAGGTCCTATTCGCTTGTCCCTCCTCCCATCTAGAGACTATATTAATGAGAACTACTTATTCCTAAAAGGAAAATTTTCTTTTGGGAGCCATAAAAGGAGCTAAAGGGCATAACTAAACCCCACCCATCTTTTAAGGCTAAGCTCCAATGCTGTCTCCGCCATGAAACCTTCCCTGCTCCTGCCACCCCCCCACCAAGTGATATGACCCTCCTCAGTTCTTTGACAAGCACTTAGCTTGTATCTATCAATATAAGATCACATTCTGCTTTGTGTTATATTTATGTGTCCCTGTCTTACTTCTTGTAAAAGATGATTACCCACAAGGCAAGGACCAAAAACTCAAAGATAGGAACTAATGACACCTTGTTCATCCTTCTATCCCCCACAGTGGCTAACATAAAAAGGAATACTCAAAAAATATTTGCCAAACTGAATAGTTACTTCATACGCTCAAAAGAGAAGTCTCACATTCAGCACTTTGCTCACCATGAGTCATTCCAGAAAGGGAGTGGAGGATGGAAAGAGGGAGGGAAGATTGAAAATAAATGATGGCTGCCAAACAAAAATCTACCTTCTTAGCGCATTGTCATGTCTTGAAGTTTCCCCAACAAGTGACAAATCAGGAAAATCTATATAGTTTCTCAGGCTTACCTAAAGTGGACCGTGTGAATCTTGTGTCAAAACTCTCACTTGAACCCAAAGAGTGACATGTTCCCTAGACTGTGAGCAAATACTTCGTCATGCCTGTCTAACGCTTTATGCATGAGAAGAGTCACTTGATAGAAAAACCAAAGAAAAGTGTATCTCCTATTATTGGAAACTCTGAGAATGGGGAGAACATGTCAGCCTTACTTGTTTGCACTAGACTGCCCTGTCCAATGCTAGATGGCACAGGTTCCCATGCTGTTCCTCAAATATGTCTCCCAACTCCAGACATTTGAGAAGTCTATTCTGGTCCTCCTTAATTTTAGTGCCTTCTCTCTCCAATTTATCCTGCACATAGCTTGTCTTTATATAGTTGTTTGCATTTTGTCTCCCATGTCTCCCATATTAGACTATAAGAACCTTGAGAACAGGGTCTATCTTTACCTTTCTTTGTATCCCCTGACAAGTAGCAGGCATTTAATAAATGTTTGTTGACCTGACTATGACCATTCAAACTGATCCTCCTGCTACTGGCAATAATATTTTAGTGAGTCCATAAAGAGTTGCTTCTTCAAAATCTTATAGACTCACTATTATATGACCGTACTGCCATCTCCACAAACAGTCAAGTCAACTGATCTGTACTACGTCAAGTATAGCGTCATGAATAGACTTTACAGAATGGACAACTGAGTCACAGAGTTAAAGAACCTTGCCTCCATACCCAGAAGGAGCAGGGGAGCTAAAAATAGAAAGTCCTTTGACTCAGCTTCCTCTGATGCCACTATCAGATCAGGCATGCTCCCTCTCCCCCTCTCTCCCTCACTCTCCCCGCCCCATTATATGTGTGTGTGTGTATGTGTGTGTATATACACACATATACATATGTATACATACATATGTACATATGTATGTACACACACACATATAAAATCAGTCTGCCTCTTTCAGGTGCTGAGTCTTGGGCAGACAGAGGCAGACACAATTTTAACACTGTGAACCAGAGAAAACTGCAGCACTGTGTTTATATATACTTTTATTTGAACATGTCAAAAAATCACACTCTACCACCTACATATTCCCTGTGCTCCATTTAAAACATCTCTGTTTTCCAAGAATACTCAAGAGGATATTAGCCAGAAGGTTTAATTCATGCTCTCTGTCTTGAAATGTACTTTTCTCTGCTGACAGGGAGAATGATGCTTACTGTCTAGCACAAGCAAGCAGGCATCAGTTTCCTAAGGGGAATTGGATGATTCATGCCTCTGCGTCATAGGGAGGAAGAGGAAGAGGCAGAGGCAAAGTCACTGTATTCCTAACTACTCTTTCACCTGGATCTACGTAATTAACAACAGCAGAATTTGCCCTGTTCTAAAAGAATAACAGTGAATGAAACAAACTTTTAATAATGCACAAGGAAGTGCATTATTATCATTGGAGGGGGGAACAAAAGAACCAGTGCTTCCAAATTTTATGATACGGACATTTAGAATTCTTAAGCTTGTTAGACCTTAAATATATACAAGTATGTACAAATGTAAAAACAAATGCAGACATACATACATGCAACCATACATATACTTTTTTCCAATATCCTGCATCAGACATTAACTATGTGACCCTGAACTGCTATTTGCCTCAGTTTCCTCAACTATAAAAGTGGGAATAATAATAGCACCTACCTCTCAGGGTTGCTATGAGATCAAATGAGATAATATTTGTAAAGCACTTGGTAAGTCTTAAAGTTATTAATATTAACATGCACACACAAAGACACAATCTACCCTTTATAAGCATTAATCATCTTCATAGGCATTCTGGAACAAAAAGAAATATGCAGCAGGAAGTAGTTGTAAAGACTTCCTATTCCCCTCCATAAAATTAGTAATTATTTTAAGAATGCTCTCAACTCCTCAAGGGGAGAAGACAGCAGACGAGCTTTGGACGTATAATCGAGAACCTGGGTTCAAAACCTTTATCTCTGCTGCCTGACACTTGTATTCCTTTAAGCAAGCCACTGAACACTTCCAAACCTGTTTCCCTCACCTCCAAATGAACACATTAGATGAGACAACCTCTAAGATCCCTTCCAGCACTAAATCTATTCTCTCTAAACGCATGTTGACACCAATAAAAACGGTCACAGGCTTAGTTCAGAGCAGTCAAATAACATGAGGATGCGCAGAAGAAAAAATAACAAAAGAGCGCTAGGAAAAAGGAATGCTTCCCACCTCTTCACCATGTAATTAATCGTAAAGGAAATTTACTGAAGGCCCACATAAGTTCCATTTTTTACACAAAGATTTAAATTATCATGAAAATTCCCAGAAACTTATCACTCCTTTACTAACTACCCTACAGAGACTGTCTCCAACCACTTCAGCCTTACAAAAGACAGTGTACACAAAGTGCCAAAATCTTGCATAGTAACAGATTTTTTTAAATAGGCTTTCCATAATACTCATGCATTTTGTTATAGGACTTGTTCAATTTACAAGGCATTGTTTATTGCTTCTTACACCTATTTTAAGAGGCAAAACAGGAGATTCAATTTGATCACTTACATAAAAACCATTGGATGTATCCATTTGGGAGAGGGTGTTAAAATTACACAACTTTTAAAACTAGATCCTGTCTGAGTGATATATTTTTCTCAGTGAAAAGACTTTCGAAATATCAATTAGTATTATCTTGCTCTATTACAGCTTGAAGAAATACAACAAAACACCACTATCTCCATTGTAAACACCCTCACATTTGTTCTATCTACGTGCCATATTAATGTACATATCTCAATTTATACACTTTTACATAAACTTCCTTTGTGCTGTAGTGTCTTATAAATTTATATTAAAGCTCTCATGAATTTCCTCTTAATCAAATATTTAATAGATTCTATATTATACCCCACTCAACTTTGCTAAATGGCATTTAGCTTTTTACAAGGAGTAAATGTTTTTCCTAAAGAGAAGTAAGCTGAATTTCTGGAGAGGACTTCAGAATCTAAATTATTAAAACTCAGTAAGCAGGATTTTTTTTTTCCTTCTGGAACCACCAACACATATAAAAAACAATCAGCAACCACATTCTGAACAAAACTGATAAATGCAGCAGACCTGCTAGGAATACTCTAATCACCAAAATGAAAAGGCTATCTTTGTCTTCCAGCAGACCTGGCAGCTTGACTTACTCTTGAGGGCTGAAGAAGGCTAGCGTGATTGAGATTAATAAATTGTGGCTGGCGGCTGAGAACACTAAAAACCTACTACAGGTTTCCAAGGCTCTGAGCCATCCCAGCCAGCTGGATAAACACTATAACCTCATTTTGAGGGAGAGATGTCCCTCTCTTCTTAAAAATCCTAACTACAGATAAAACCCCCAAACTTGTATACTCCCCTGAGGAAAAACAGAGAATTTGCTAAAGGCCGCTGTTCTCTCTGACTTCTACTTCACTATCTTATCACTTTTCATTTGTTTCTTTATTTTTAATAACCTGTCATCTTCAAGAAAGAGGCAATATGCTTTAGAAATCTCTCCTTCCTTCTAGTAAAAGATTTAATAAGAAGCCTGTTCTGCCCAAAGTCATGACAAAGTCATGGTAGTCAAATTCTACCAAGTGACCCTCTGTGTACCTAGGCTTTGGGGGAGTTTATAATCTCTCATATACAAGGACAGACACATATGCATAGCAGTCATTTAACACTTACAGCTTAGTGAGTGCAAATTAACGTAGTCTTAAGGAGTATCAAACAAGTATTTGTTGAGGATGAGTGCCTACTATGTGCTGAGAATCATGGCAAAGAATATGATGTGGTCACTGCCCTTGAGCTTAGTGTCTTTGAAAAGAAGACAAACACATAAACTACAGAGTAACAAAAAGACAAAATGAGAGGCAGAACATAATAGTATGATAGAAACCCATCTTTGGAGTCTGGGAGATCTCAGTTCCAAGTACTGTTTCCAACCCATACGTTCTGGCTGTGTGACCTCTTAGCACCCTACAAACAACAGTAAAACTTTTGTTACAGGTTTATAGGAGTTTTTATACCAGGAGGTTTCCAAATTAATGAAATCAGAAGCATGAACTGAGAAAAAAAAAAGGGGGGGGGGGTGGGGAATAGGGGAAGGAGATATAAAACTGAGTCCTAAATTGTGTGCTATAGTATGGTTGCAAACATTGTTAATATTTCAGAAGAGAAAGAGATCAATGACTACAGTAGACAGAGACTAGAAGAAAGGAGGACCATAAAGATAAGTGTATTAAGGTTGAGTAGAAAGATATATTGCACTACAAACACTGGATGGTCTAAATCTTGAGTGTAAAGAACTGAGCAGTCAGCTGTATCAGGGAAGATCTGGAGTATGATCTGGAAAAACACATGGCATGGCCTTGTGGTCTCTAGTTCTCAGTTGTGATCATATGATCTGGTGATTCGAGAGGAAATTACCAAACACAATGTAAAACAGGATTAAGTCATCCTAATGGTGTCCAAGCACAAAACTAGCCATGAAGCTCTCTACCCTACCTTAGTCAGCAGCACCTTGTCAAAGAACAAGAACATTCCAATTCACAAAGTGAACACTGACCTTAAAGAAACTGTCATACTGCATAGCCTAAACATGCAGTAACACATTAGTGTTTAAAGGATCATACATTTGAAAGTCAGACAGGCCTGACTGGCCCAGTCCAATCCTCTAATTTTTACTAATGTGGAAATGAAGGAGCAGTGGCATTAAGGACTTGTCCGAGGTCATATCACTAGCAGCAGACCCAGGTCCACTGGCTCTAGGTCCAAGGTTATTTTCATCGTACCTCACACAGCACGTTCTACTTCTACACTTTTACCATCTATACCGTTCTCTTCACTTACGCTCCTAAACTATTATAATATCCTCCTGATTCATTTCTCTGCTTCTGATATCCCCTCCCCAATTCATCTTCCACACTATCTTAGCCCTGTCCATAGAACAAAACACAAAGACCGCTGTTGACATTCAAAGCTCGTTGTTCCAAATATTTTTACATTACTGATTCCACTTAACCTAATCTAAGTACTAGCCAAACTACAACTTTCATTACCATCCCCTGCCCCCCAAAAAAGCATCATTCCATCTCCTGCCTTCAAGCATCGGCCTAGGCTTGTCTCTTGTCTAGAATGCTCTCCCTCTTCATTTCTGCCTTTCAATTACCTAGCTTCCTTCAAGAGTCAGCTCATGGGACAACTAGGTGGCACAGTAGATAGAACACTGGCCCTGAGTTCCAATCTGACCTCAGATGCAGATGCTTACTAGCTATGTAACCCTGGGCAAGTCACTTAACCCTGATTGCCTCACCAAGAAAAAAAACGGCAGCTCAGGTGCCATCAACCACAATAAGGTCCTTCCTGATTCCAACAAGTGGCAGTGCTCTCTCTCTTATAAACTATTATCCATCCTTTACCTACATTTACTTCTATCTACCTGTTGCTTTCCTCTAGTAGAATGTGTACTATGTAAGATAATGTACTGTTATGAGATTTAAATATATAACATGATAATATATCTAAAGTGTTTTGCAAATTTTAAAGCACTACATAAAGATTACCTATTATTGTTGTTAAGGTCTTTGATGGCAGGTTCTATACCATTTTTGCTTTGGTCTCCCCAGCTTAGCATAATGCCTTATACACAAATACTTGCTCAATGAATGCTTTCCCTCCCAAGAAGTTACTATCTGAGAAGTCATCTTAACACACATCAATTGTACCCAACTCGAAACATGATGGCAAAGGCAATAATATGACTGTCTTTATTCACACAGTAACCAATGTGATTGATGCTTGTGATATATGGATGGGGTTGCTACTGTATTAGGATACTAAACAAAAGTACTGGTCAGCTAGGGAAATGCCAATAACTGATAAATCATGTCTACTGAATAAAATCAGTAACAGGATATCTCTGGGTAAATTTTTTTTTAAAGACTGATATAGCATATGGGGAAAATAAATATGGGGAAGGCAACAGTTAACAGTCTCTTAACTAGATTAACTGTAACATTATTGGCTAGATCCAATGTCATTTCTA
Organism: Trichosurus vulpecula; assembly: GCF_011100635.1. Classification (NCBI taxonomy): domain Eukaryota; kingdom Metazoa; phylum Chordata; class Mammalia; order Diprotodontia; family Phalangeridae; genus Trichosurus; species Trichosurus vulpecula. Next base: position 150,681,752 of record NC_050576.1, on the reverse strand, counting down.
TGTCCTGAAATAATACCAGGAAAACTACCATCAAAAAAAGTCTTCTCAATCAAGCCGCACTGAGCCGGTTTATAACCTCAACTGAATTAAAATGCACAGGAAAAGTTCTTTCATCCAAAAGTTCACTTCTCAAAACTCCTGGCTCTTCTTGCTGTTTTGACCAAAAGAATTACTATTGAGATGGAATTCTAATATACACAAGCTGTGACTAGCTGGAAATATGACAAAGGTAATACAATCTTGCTTCATTCATGTAGGGGCCAATATGATATGTGGGCTATGCAAATAGGGTTGGAGGGGAACTTAATATAAGAGGATGCCAGGTTTTAGTCTGAAAAACCCCTGGATTTCCCAGAACACAGGATTCCCACTCAATGAGTAACATTACCCTTATCCCTTGGGTAAAGAATCCAAATTCCTAGAGAACTAATTATGTAATCCACTTCATGAACACAAGGTTTTCTGCAGAGTAATTACTCAAATTAACAAGAAAATAAATACAGTTATGAATATGATGCCAATAATCATCAAGAATATGCTGAAAGTAGAATCTATAATTCAGAGGGCTCTAATGAATTTTCCCTATTGTATTATAAAATCAAAATGGAGAATGATTGTTTCTAACTATGACCCAAAAGCACCTATTTGCTGGGCTTTGCCTCCCTATCCTCTTCCTGACTCTAAGAGTGAGTGTTCCTCAAAGTTCTACCCTTGGCTCCCCTAGGCTCTCTCCCACCTGTGACAAGGTGGGTAGCCAGTAATAATATTATAAGATTAGGTGCTTACAATTGATATGGGGCAGTGTATCTAAGAAGGGAAAGTAATTAGCCAGCCCCCAAGATGCCCCCCATTCTACGTCTTGAGGTCAAGGACAGAACCTTGAATATAGATATTTTGACAAAACAGCAAGCTGATTTTTTTTCTTCTTTTTTTTTTTCCCCAAAGAGCAACTATACTCATAACAGGATTTGGATGAAAATCCATAACATAAGCCAGGGCTGTCCAACCTTAGGTTATCTTAGGGCCGCATTAAAATAAAATAATTATTCAAGGGCCTCACCCAGAATAAAAAATACAGTGCACTAATAGAAAGTGGGGGAATGCGCATCCTCAATACAACAGGCAAAGGCCCGAAGCGCAAAAGCAAACACAAAACAACAAAGTGACAACACAACAGTATAAAGGTAGGTACATACTGACTCTCTGCATCGTACAGACAGAACGCATCCCACAGATTGATTGAAAATTCTGTGTAATATGTTCCGTCCATAACACTGCGTAAAAACACCAAAGAAAATTAATATCAATGAGATTATTTATTAGTGATGGAATTTTAAATATCTAATATGCATTCCATGCAAATTATTATTTTATTTTTTCACTCATGAAAATGAAAACCCACAGGTGGGCCACATAAAATTGCACTGCGGGCCACATGCAGCCCACAGGCCATATTTTGGATAGCCCTGACGTAAGCCATCCTTTTGTTTTTTCCAATTACATGACTACCTTCTGTCCAAGTCCTCCTCCATCTACGGGGACAACTTTCAGGGGTCATATTTTACACTCTGGGAACTGGGAAGCTAGATGCTTCTGACCTACCCAACAAATCTGGCTGAACGTTTAAGTGCCTACTGTGTACAAGCTCTTGATATGAAAAAAAAAAAAGTTCCTGACCTCAAGACACTTAGGTTCTTACAAGTAGATAGGATACATACAAGTACACACCAAATACATTCAGAGTAATTTTTCAGGTGTCAGCATTTTCATCAATACTTTGATGGGATAGAAATAGTGATTGGCAGTGAGTTTATATCACCAAGGACCAATAACCACCAGAGAAAAGTCTATCCTCAACCTTCCTGTATGTTTCAGTGCAGCCAGAGTTAGCAAAAATAAAAGTATGCAATTTGGAATTCAAACTGTAGGATTCGGCAAGAATTAGAGGTTGAAGAGGCTGTATAGGCCAGTCAGTCCAGCTCCCTCATGTTACAGATGAAGAACCCAAGAACCAGAGACGTTATGGGTCTTGCCAAATGCCATAATAGGGCAGTATTTGAAGCTAGGTCTTCAGATTTGAAACCCATTGCCGAAAATTCCACCATATTACATAAGAGGTAAAGTACCAGTTCAGCCTTTTTTTTAACTCTACCTTTCTCCTCTCTAAAACACATGGTCCTGTGTATTTCTGCTTAAAATTGCTAAAAATATCATGTCTATCTGTTAGTTTTATGTGCATATGTGTTCACTCATATCTCCTTATAGACACCACAACCGACCTCTCCTGTTTTTTCATAGCCTCTAACTCAAATGCCACCTCTTCCATGATGACATATTTTCCCAGGCTACCACCCCTAAGTAAAAGTAATTTATCTGTCCTCAACCATCTTGTAACAATTTACCTGAACAAAGGATTTGGATCCCTGCTCTGCCACTTGCTACCTCTCTGACTTCAACCTCCCTCGACCTTTGCTTCCTCTTCTGCAAAAAGTGGAGGTTGTACCAGACAACTTCTAGCTTCCTTCCAACTTTAAATTAGAGGCAAGAAGATCTCAGTTCAAATCCACACTCAGAACACTCACTAGTTGTGTGACCTTGGGCAAGTCACTTAACCAGTTTGCCTCAGTTTCCCCAACTGCAAAATGGGGATAATAACAGCAGTTACTTCCCAAGCTGCTATAAGGATCAAATGTGATTAACACTTGTAAAGCACTTTGCCAATCTTAAAGTGCTATATGAATGCTAGCTATTATTATTATGTCATGCCCGTATTACAATTATGTAATGATTTTCTCTTTCCTCCCCATCAAGTGAGATATACTGAAGACCTATGGGGCATATTTGTATCTGTGGAACCTAACAGAGTCCCTTGACACACAAATGCTTAACCTGAATATGAGCTTCTTTAGAAAAGGGGCCTTATGTTATACTTCCCTGTGTGATCCTTCCCTATAATCCAAAGTAGCTAGGAAATGTCTCACCAGCCAAAGTCAATTATCTACCCTCCACTAAAATGGAAGCTCAAGTTAACACACCATCAAATGGAAATAACTATCTATGACCTTCCCCAACTTCAATCTCACATACATTTTGCTTACACCTCTGTGATGCTTATGTGTGTAACCTTGCCCAACACTAAGTTATACTGGAAAAGTGGCAGAAAAACCAGTCTCCAGAACCGGGAGTGGAGGATGGATGCTAGACAGCTATTAAGTGAGAGGATGTACACACAGAGAGCACAAGTAACCCAAGTAACCATAGGAAGGCCTCCAGAGTTAGTGAGATAATGACTGAATAAAAAAAAAAAAAGGATTCCTTAAACACTCTATGTCAGGCATTGAGGATACAACTATAACTAGGCAAACCAGATGTTACCCTCAAGGAGCTCACATTCTATTAGGAAGAGACAACACATATGAAGGCATGGTAGCCAGGGAGACCTGTTTTCTATGGAGAAGTCAGAGGGGACGGTCATTGGCTAGATCTTCTGATGAGAGTTACAGAAAAACATGAACAAGAATTGTGCAGATGCCATCTAGATCTAGTAAAGCTCGTTGTGTGTTGTATGTGTCATGCTTTTATAATCTCCGGGGGAGCAAACAAATTTTTTGCCTTATCAAAACTTTACATCTCTACCAGTAGCTGGAAGTGCTCTGGACAAAGGAGCCTCTTACAAACTGCTCACCTGAAATAAATTAACCCCAGACTGAGGTGGGGCAAGGGGTAGGGGGGGCGGAGAGTGCAATGTAATTAATGTAGTTTCAACTTAGCTGCCAAGTGAGATAAGATGTAGACAGCCAGAGTAATCCACTGACACCCATGTCATATAAAATGACATAAGGCTTCCAATTCGTGAGATGGCCTAGGTAGGGTTTATAGGAAGACATGATGAAGAGTCACCAACCAGCACAGGATCAGGTCTGGATGGTTTCCAATATGCAAGACCAGATCTGCCCCTGACTCAGCAGTCCACTTTCTCCTCTAGGCCCACCAAACACCAGTACTTATCCTATTTCCTCATCCTCTTTTCAGCTTCCTTTAGGTGTTATCTTCCACATTAGAATGTCATCTTCTTGAGGGCAGGGACTTTTTTGTTTGTTTGTTTGTATGTTTGTATTTCTATTCTCAGCACTTAGTACAGGCCTGGTACATTGAAAACATTTGATCAATACTAGTTGACTTGACTTGTAAAAAGGGTATTCACTTGGACGAGAAGAGGGATCATTGAAGCGAGTAGTTTCCTTCACTCCCCCAGAAAGTGTTCTATACCTGACCTGCTGAATAAGAAACAAACAGACTGCTACAAGTTTACCTGTTCCCAAACCCCTGCCTTCCTTCTGGAGCGTATGCTATTAGGTGTGGCCCAAGGGCAACCAGGCAGAGGAAGCCAGAATGGAATACATGAATGGAAAGATCTTTGCCTTCACAATGGAATTTTTCTGAGTCCAACTAAAGATTTATGAAGTACCTACTATGTATAAAGCACTGGGGATAAAAAGATGAAAATGAAACAGTCCCCTGCCCTTAAGGAGCTTACTCACACACACACAAAAAAAAAAGTGACAAGAATAAAAAAAGGAGGTGGGATATACTAGGGAAGATATGGTTAAAGTGATACAGTGGAGACAAGAGGACTTAGTTGAAATGTTTATGACTCTATTTTTTAATAATTCTAGCTTATCTATCCTTTGTAACTTCTCAAAATCTAGATCTATTAAAAAGGCACTTCCACAATACCTAGTAAAAAGAGTTACCATTATTCATTCTCGGGATATAGTTTAGAGTTCTCTTCAACTTACTTCTGGCCTAATGAAGACTGCAACAATTACTGATTTTAAGCAACACACTATATTTATACAATACACACATATCCTGACACCACTGCACATGTGCGTATGTTTTCTTTCCCGAAATACGATCTGTATTCTAACAGTGTCTCCTGTTTTCCCCAGGCTTGCAGCTGTTGCATTGGCAAGTTTAATATTGTTCCCATGCATACCATAGAGTTTTTCAGTTTAATTTTATCTCTAACATGCTAAAAAGAGATTTAATTATTTTTATTAAAATGACAATAAGGAAATAATTTCCAACAATGAATCTCTAAGTGAAAGGGTTTGTACATCATACATTTGCGTATGTAATTATCGAAATAAAAATGTCCTGTTTTTCCTCTATTAAAAATATTTGGCTTGCCTCCTTGTCACTCTGCCTATAGAACAAAAGGAAATAAGTTTAAACAGAAAGATGTTTACCAACTATAACATAAAATTAATGTTTGTAACTTAAAATAAGAAAGCGAAAACACCAAGGTAGAAGAGACTTCATAAATCATCTTTAATTCAACCTCTTTAATTCAATAAACATTTTTCAGTGCCTACTGTGTGCAAGGCAAAGCTGAAGCTACAGAAATACAAAACAAATTTCAGTTGAGTAAACTTTAATCTCAAGCTTTTCTACCTTCAGTGTCTAGAAAGCGTCAACATTATCCAATAAAACAAAACCCAATAGGATAATCAATAGCCATTTATTATCACATTACCAAGAGATATTTGTTTCTATTAAAGAAATTAAATCATTCAACGAAGTACCTAGGATGAAACTCATTACGCTTTCAATTTGAGACTAGAGAACACAGGACAATTAAGGTGTATAGCAAAAAATCTTAGCTTAAGTTCACCTGCAAAACTTTGCCTAACTCGAAAAAAAAATCTCCTTGGAGCAAATATACCCTATGTTCTGAGATGTCTGGGAGATGTGTATATTCACTTTGCTGATGATCAAACTCTAGCTAGTTATACTGAAAACTTCTTAATTGAACACAAAAATACACACTTCTCATTAGTCAAATATAGACTATCATACAAATACTCATCCTACTCAAAAGGCAAGTGGACAGCTGTCCTATAATCCAACGTCCCTTGGGATCATAGGTTTAGAGCTGGAAAGAACCTTAGAAGTTAATGTAGTGCAACCTCTTCATCCTACAAATAAAGAAACCAAGGCCTAGATAAGTTAAGTAATTTGTCCAAGGGCTTAGATCTGAATACCAAGGGCATCTGGTTCCAAATCCAGAACACTTTGTGTAGTACCATATACTTTCTTCATCTCACTCTGTCAGAGCTAACAATAGCCAAGTATGATCTTATACAAAAAGGTCTAGACTGTGACATCAGTTTGTCTCCCTGACAGACTCAAAAAGGAAAGCCAACTTCACCTTGGGAAATTCCAAGTGAAGGAATTTGGAAAAAAATCAAGGGTTTTTATTTTTATTCCCCCCCCCAAAAAAATATAAAAATAAAGATGAGAGAATCCACTTGTTAATTATCTGCTAGAAAAATGCAAGGTGCAGTTCTATAAACAAAGCCTTTATAAACTGTTGCAGATAACCCAGTCTAATAATCTTGTTTGTTTTTTTTAAAGAAGATTACCATTATAACTTCAATTATAAAATAATTTCCTTTAAATATACTTCAAAGTAAACTCAGTAATGTTAAGCCCATTCAAAAGGAGATACAGAATTCCTTAAAGATGACATAACGGTCCCAGAAAATTCTATTTCCACAGCATTTAACATATGAGATAAAGATCCAGGATCCTCTTAACCATTTAGGGAAGTTGTTCAGATCCACTTCACAAGCTAGGGTACAAAATCCCCACCTTTCATTTAATATCAAAGTATCCAGAAAGATAGGGAGAGTTTCCATTGTTTAGAGCCTAATCAAAACAGGACAATGTCTGAATGTTTCCCCAACATCTGATCTGATCTGGGGCAGACTATTTCCTCTTTTTTTTTGATAAAGACGCCCTAATAATTAAAATCTCATTTACATCTGAAAAACAACAGAGAACTAGAGAGACAAATCCAAAGAACTTCTATTCCAAGTGTCTAGCAAGGTCAGACTATGCACCAACTTTCTTGTCAATGGTGCCACAAAGGCACAGAGACCCTGACAGGAACCTGGCAACCCAAGAGTTCACTTTCAATTTCCCAACAGTTCCATTTAGGGACCTACAGAGAAAAAAGTGAGTTAAAAGCCAGTGAAAAATCAACCAACTCATACTAAAATAAGACAAAGCCAAAAAAAAAAACCCAAAAAAACAAAAAACAAACAGTGCCTTAGGAAACTTGCTTTCATTCTCAACCGAGAATGTGAGAAACTTCACTTGCACAACTAGACCTCTCATCCACTCTGCAAACAGAAACTCCTAAGAGGGCTCCAGGTTAATGAATATGGTCCCTTTGGTTTTAAACCACTTACATTACTAAGATCACGAATAGATAAGACAACTTACTAAAGAAAACGCCAAGCAAATCAAAAGAGACATCATCTTCCTTTCACTTATTAGGAATATTAAACTGGCTAGAAAAAAGATTCGATCACCTAAGGCAGTAAAAACAAAAAAACCAGATGCATTTCTATGCTTATAAAACTTCGTATTTATTTTAGCAAAGAAGAGTTTCTGCTTTATATCAATAATGTTTTAACACTAATTGTACCCCTAATTGCATATCCTAATTAGCCACAAGATCATTCAGATTTAGGGCTGAAAGAGAACCTTGGAGAGCATCTATTTTACAGATGAATTAACCAAGGTCCAGAGATGAAGAATGACTTTGACCAAGATTATAAAAGCAGTAAGAGACAAAACTGGGAATGGACCCCATAAGTCCAGGTACAAATTCAGTGTACTTGCCACCACACTTAGATGTCTCTCAATCCTTGAAGCACAAACTGAAAGAAGGCTCCTTTTGCTCAATTAAATTCCCTCAAAAAACAAAAAACAAAAAAAAAAAAGTAAGGCACATATTGAACTTTAAGGATGGAAAAGAGAATACTGAGTATAGCAGCTTATACCCAATGCCTTCCAAAAAAAAAAATGATTGTAGCATACTGCAATCATTACAGGGTTTGGGTAATGTGGCTTTATTTCCCATATGCCAAGGCTATGCAAAACAATCTATACCTTCATGTGGTCATCTGGGAGGGCAAAGTCCACATTGTTTTACTTGTTTCCAGCATGGTGCCATATGTACACAGGAACTTGGAACAATCTGATGATCAGCAACCTCCTTAATAAATCATCTTGAAAGGCAGAGACAGAATGCTGTTTTAATGAGCTTGAAGGAACATTAAAATTTCAATACTGAATTCAGATTCAGCGACAAGGCTGAACATTGCCGAGGTACACCATAGGTATACTATTGTTTATTAGCTTAAAGAAAAAAAAAACACTGGATAACAAAGGAAGAAGAGCTAGAAACAGAGTGGCAGCTCAAGGGAGAAAATCAGAGAGTGAAAACCCCCAGTGGCCTTCAGCAAAAAAGAAGGAACAGAAACTAGGTCTCAGAAGAGCTCTGAGTCAGAAATAAATACTAGAGAAATTGTGGGCAAGAAAAATCCCACCATTAGCACCAAATGAGTCTTCCCAGTGAGTCAGAGCCCATAAATATTTAATGAGTGAGGGAGAGAAGAGGTAAGCAGCTGATTGAACTGTAAGCTCAGGGGCAGGGGTCTCAGAGCGGAAGCCTTTAATATTATAGTGTAATTAATTGCTAACCCTGATTCTTTTCAGAGTCTTGGGGAAGGGGAGGAGTAGGGGAAAAGGCACTAGAGTTTATTAATAGCCTACTATGTCCCAGGCACTACCTTACAAATAGATTTTTATGCCCTCATGGTGTCAAAGATTTTGGCCTAGAAAGGACTTTAGAAGTCAATAAGACCAACCTCTTCATCTTACAGATGAGGAAACTGAGGTCCTGAGAAGCTAAAAGACTTACCCAAGGTCATGCAGGTAGTAACTGGGGAGAAAAACGGGCAGGCATAATAATAACAAACGTGAATAACAGCAACAATTAACAACAACTAACATTTATATAGCACTTTAGGGTTTGCAGAGTGCTTTACATATGGTTAACTCATTTGATTTGAGGCATCTGATGTCATCAAATGTGCTTGGTGGCAACTCATAAATATACTTTATGCAGGATTTTTTTTTATTTTATGGAATTCATTAGAGCTACAATAGCAAAATGGTGTCAGTCGCAGATGTCAGGTTGAACACAAAAATGGTTTTGTTATGCTGAGCTGGGTTTCATATTGTTAATTTTAAAAATGGCCCAGGATCTGGGAAAGCTGGTTACTAGGTAGGATAACTTCAAGTGACTTCCATGTTAGCAACATATAAGAAGTCTCTTTTAGTCAAAGGCAGTTTTTACAAAGCAGATGGACAGCATTTTGCCTCAGCAACCACTATGTATGGCTGTGCTAAAACTAAACTTATGCTATCTCCCACAGTATAAATAACATGAACTTCTTTCACCTGCAGAAACTAGACACTGAAACTGTGTTTGCAAAACTAAGGATAATTCTTGCAAATTTCAATTTACACAAATGAGCCCAAGGCTAGTAAGGTACAAAATTCACTTGATGTGTTAATTTCACACTCTTGGAGTACTAATCCCACATGTGGGTGGGTGAGTGCTCTCTTAATTATGCCAAGCAGAACACTGACTGAATTACCAGAGCAGGGCATGACATCACATATCCAGTGCCCAGCATGGAGCTGGAGATCAGCTTCCCTCCTGCTTGCCAGGGGGAAGTTGAATATTATTCTTCAGGTCACTCAGGGTGTGCAAACTACTTTCCAGGAGTATATCACTCAATCATAGGGCACTAGTGCTCCACTGAACATAATACTTCCTCCTTTTCACTATGTCTAGAATTCATGCTCTTAACATGTTCAAATTCCGACATGCCCTCAGGCAACTTGAAGCCAAACCCCTACGTACATCTGAACACTGCTGAGAGCTCTCCTAGGACAAAGGCATGATTGTAGGGAAGCCCTATAAGTAAACTTCCACACCTGCAATAGCTGTGTTCCTGAGAAGCTGAATGCAAATGTTTGTTAAATTACTTTTAAATGCACTGTAAAAGGTAGATATTAACAGAACATCAGGGTTGGAAGAAACCTCCAAGGTCATCTAGTGCCTGTAGAAGAATTTCCTTGGATCCGTGTTTTCATTCCTTTTCCAAAGGTCTTTCCACCATGAGACTGGATGAAAACATTTGGATGAATTAACCCAAATTATTCACCACAACTCATGATGGATGGTAGATTTAGAGCCAGAAGTTCATCTAGTCAAACCTTCTCATTTTACAGAAGAAAGAGTGAGGCCAAGAGAAATTAAGTGACTTGGCCAAAGTTTTGCAGAGCAAAGTCTGAACTTGGTTCCCAAATCCAAGACTCAGTTCATTTCAAAACGCTGCCTTACTTATCATTCTCCTTTGTAGAAAAACAGAAAGGGTGTGGGGGAGGGAGAGAGTGAGAAAAGATGCTGAATAATTCTATGTTGCTTCTATCCTCTTTTAGTATTGTCCCATCCCTCACCCAAGCAGTGGCCCCCTCTGTCCAACTAAAGCAAAAAGTCCTTTTTTAAACATCTATTTCAAGACTCGACTCATAGGCAGCCTCTACTCTTCCTGATGTTAGACTTACTATGACACCAATTTTTACCTACGTGCCCTCACTTCTATCTCTAAGGCATGGCCCTCAAAAATCTGAACTCACTGACACACTAACTACATTGTCTTTGAGACTAAAGAGGTTAGTTATAGCCTCACACTTTCTTTCAAGGAAGTCTCCCTTAACTGGTGAGGACCCTTTTGAGAGTGGACCCTTGAAATCTTATCAGCAAAACAAATCAAGAATTTATCTCTTCTACTTTTAACAAAGAAACTATTAGCAAGCGTCTGGATAGTTGAAATCACAGCTATATCCTGCCTCAGCTCCACGCCTGTGATCTGTGTCAGGAACTCTGCATACATTTCCTCCAGATGGCCTATAGTATAATCTCATGATGCTATCATGTTTTTTCTTCCTACTTTGATCCTTACCCAAATGTTTTCCCCTCAAGTCCAAGGATTTCCACATAGGTGGATATCTTCTTTATGTAAAATGCTACATTATCACCTCTTATCTAACCTGTTCATTTTCTACTAGGTATAGCTTTCCATTGCTACACTCTTGGTATGAGTCAGACTAATCTTGCTAAAATACTGCTTGTATCACACATAAGGCATGAGAGCCATGAAAGGTTTTGATAAGAGGAGTCTGCTTGAAATTCCTTAGCCTACCTACCCAAGCCATGCAGCCAAGTGGTGTAGAGGATAGAGCGCTGGACCTGGAATCAGGAAGACATGTTCAAATCTAAGCTCAAATATTTACTGTGTGACTGGGCAGGTCATTTCATATCTGTATGCCTCTGTTTTCTCACTTATAACATTTTCAGTCTAATCTTCTGCTGTCCCCTATAAGAACCCCTCTCCAGTCAAATCAGTATACTCAATCTCTCCTAGAAGCACACTTTATGCTTTATCTGTGTCTTCTTCCCCTGGCAATGTCTTAAGCCCTTCTCTACCAAAACGCTGTCATTATTATAATTCTTTCAATTCTTTAAGGGCCAGTCCAAATGCTACCTTTTCCTGGATCTTTCTCCAATCATCCATTGCTGAAGTTCTTTTCCACTTACCTTCTAGGCCACTGATAAGAAGCTTTTCACATAGTACTTCTTATTAGAGTTATTTACAAGTCCCAGATTCTCAAATAGAAAGTAAGCTTCCAGAGGATAAGAAACACTACACACACACACACACACACACACACACACACACCTGTCCTGTCCTATGTATAAGGATTTATTTTATTTATAGGATTTTTAAATTTACTTTTATTTTATTTATAAGATTGTTTTATTTTATATTTATTTAACATTTTATTTATGCAAGATGATTTATTAAGTGAGTGCTCAAGTATTTAGTGAATAGCTATTGAAGGAATGTCATATAACTATTAAACTGTCATGGAACTTTTCACTTTAAATAATAAGGCCCAAAATAGTGATTGCTGTTAAAAGCCAACATCAGTCTTAGAATTGCAAACTAAAAGCAAAAAGTAAAAGTTACAATCAATAACTGCTGATTGACAGAACATCCTCTAACTAAAGGACACACCTCAGCAATTCCTATCTCAGTATCAGAAACAAGCCACAGTAGGAAACTGAACTTGGAACAGTAGCTATGAACTTACGAAAGGATCATTTATCACTTAAAATTAAGTAAACATTTCAAATGCCTCAGAATTCTGTCAAAAGAAAAAAAATACAGATGAGCTTCTTTCCCTTTTCAGAAATGGGATTAATTTGGAGACATTAAGAAGGCAGACCTTCATCAGGTTATTAATGCATACCTGCTGTATCTTGTAAAGCTGACTAATGAAATCTATCACCACTTAAAGGAATACACACCCATTTTTACAAAATACAAGTTCAAACCAATTTTACGTACTCTGGCAGGACCTATTTTTCAAAAAACCATCAGACTTATTACCTTTTGGGGAGACGTGTAATTAGGAAGAATACTGGATCTGGAGTTAGAAGCCTTGAGTTCAAGTACTGACTGCAGATACACACACGTTGGCAAGTCAGATTCCTCAGTTTGAAGATGATGACAATAATACTTCTTCTACTTACTTTATAATATGATTTCCATGAAAGCTTCTGAGGAACCTGAGCCCTTCAGGCCACATGTGACCCTCTAGGTCCTGAAAAATGGCCCTTTGACTGAATCCAAACTAATGTGTTTATTATATAAGTATGAACTATTATTAATGAAAAAGAAATACAACATGGTGGGAGAATGGATTTGGAGATTGGAGACCACCTGGGCGAACTTGGACAAGTCACATCCCCTTCTCCAGGCCGCATTTTCCTTATGTCTAAAGATGAAGGCGATGAACTAAATGACCCATAAGATTTCTTATTGTTTGGGGCACCATCTTCAGATGCAGGAAACAACAATGCAGATGATTCTTCAGGGAGAACAAAACTAACAAGATAAACACTAAGAATTTCAGCTTAATTCAATTCCATTACTAACAATTAAAGTAGTGAAAGGCAACTTGTTCCCTTTTCTTCTTCTCCTTTAAATTCAGCTAGTATCTTAGGATTTTGTTGATAGGCAAACTTAAAAAATCCCAAAGACACATGTTAGTAACTCTTGACTGATGGAATTTTTGACCTGGTTTAAAAAAAAAGAAAGAAAGAAAAGAAGAAAAAACTTGTGTCGTATAAAACATTATGCTCTTCACTAAACATATTTTTCATTGCAACTACTACTAGCTCAATATTCCTGATGTGGGATAATTGGTATGCTAGTCCCAACGGATGACAGTGTTTCCCCTTTACAATAGAAAAGGGGCCCAGCCAGCACTGGCCCACACAAGCCACCAGAGTATATGTTGAACTTGTCATGGCTGTCTATGAGTTGTCAGTTTTCTCTTTACCCGGTGGGTTTGTTCTGGTGGTTCTTCCTATTTTGGCTCCTGCTTTCAGCTCCTGGTCTTTCATAATTGATTCCAGCTTTCTCTCTACTAAACCTCACATTTCTGTCCCCTCTTTTAAGAGTTTATGTCTTTGCCATGGAATCCTCCATCTTGTTGACTCAACCACAGTTCTGCCCGGCTTCTAGTATCTCATCTATTTCTCACCCTGCGCAATGCCTTAGCACACTGGTACCCCAGAAGCCTGGAAACCACCCCCCAAAAGCGCTGAATGCCAGCAGCAAGGCACAGCAACTGCTCTCTTTTAGGATACAGAAACCAGATGTATCAATTTGCTCTTTTTGGTCTTCTTCTATCACAATTTTTTGTCCCATCTCTACCAGGGAAAAGTAGAAGGTAGTTATCCAGCCATTTCCTAGATGAGGAGAACTGAAGCGCCCCCCTCCCCCAACTCAGGTGGTCTAATAACTATACAACAAAGTAGCAGCCACCGAAGATTTCCTGTCTCCCAGAGCAGCACTAAGTGAATAGGATAGTATTTCCTCTTGCTCCATTCTTAGTATCCAAAGCCTTTGAGAGCCTCTTTGAGGCTGGGGGCTGGGGCACATTTAATGGCTTCAAATTCTAAGTTGTGTTAGCATGAAGAAGTGATAAAGGAGATACTGCCCCTACATACCAGGTTTTAGGTGATCTCTTCCTATGATGCCTCTGCTTACTTTAAAATAATCTGGCATTAGTTGTTCACATCTGGGTACTGGGGGTGAGAGGTTAAGACCAGGCAAGGCACTTGTATGGAAGTGGGGAGATGGAAGGAAATGCTGAGAAAGCCTTGCTCTTGGGGCCCCTGCCTACTTGTAGCCCAAACCTTACAGCCAGACCCAGTCATATCATGTTTTGTTAGTTTTAAATTGAGACAGACTTCAATGTCTATGTACATGTATATGTGTGTGTGTGTGTGTGTGTGTGTGTATGCACATGTACGTGAACATAATGCCCTCTTCACCAGTTAATGCATTTGTTGTTTGACCTAGACATGAGGATTCCCTAGATGTGGAAGCACACATTGTTAGAGGACAGAAACCCAACAGTAAGAAAGAGCTTCACATATTCACTTTCTTTTTCTAGCACTACTAACTATGCATATTTTAGCACTTTTTTAAAAAGAAGGAGAAGAAATAAAAATTAGCACCCTAACAAACACCTACAACACTGCTTTTGGAGGAATAGAAGCACATCGAGGGAGATATGTTAGACATCTGGCATCATCTGTCAAACTGCCAAACTACTGTATTTTTAAGTTATTCATACCCTTATTTAAAAAAAAAAGAATCTGACATTCCTGTGGCATGCAGCAGGACAGTGTCCTTACAAAGAATTCTTGTCAGATGTGATGCAAGATCTAGACAATCTCTGTGCCCTTTGTACAAAAGGCCCACAGTGGCCTTTGTAACTTAGTGTTTAAAGGAAAATGGTTCACAAGACAGATCACAGTGCAATACAAACCAGTATACAAAACCACCAAAAACAAAAACAAGATGTACATCCAGTACTAACACACTAGGAAAGCTCCCTCTGGCATCACCTAAGGAAACTAACTTCTAGATCCCTTGGTTCACTGAGATCTCAGTGAAGAAGTCTTTACAATACAACAATGCCTTGTACACATTCTGAATGTCAAGAACAAGATGGGGCCTGCTGGGCCTGAGGTTTCATCAGTGTGGAGCAAAAAAGAACTCCCAAGGTGAAATTTCCTTCACCAAAACAACTGAGCATACACCCACAACTGAGAGTCAGAATTGTCCATGAATACTGAGAGATAAAGGCTCTTGCTCAGTGGTTATTCGGCCAGAGGCAAGACTTGGAACCCAGATCTTCCAGAGTGAAAGCCAGCCCCTGTCCTCATCCCCCACCACATTGTACCTTTAAGTCTTACATGAAGGGTTTGTTGAATTGAGGAACAGAAAATGCAAGATAATGGCTGATTGCTGCTTACTAATTAGAAGAAATTCCATCATCAACTAACTTTTCATTGATATTAAAAATGAAAACTTCAGAACAATGAGATGTTATTGCTATAAGATAATAGGATAATCAGATTCACTGTGCATGCAGGTGGTAGGGAAAGCAGGCAGCAACAAAAAGAGGAATGTAAGTTTTATTGGCTGTTTATACCAATAATTGCATATTAGAAAAATAAATTTTCTTATGTGCTCAAGGTAGCAAAATCTTGGGAACTAAGGATGCTTTTATGTTTGTTTGATCCTGTGGATTATTTTAGCATCTCTTTGCTTCCAAAAGCAATTAGCTTAGCCCTCAAAAGCAATCAGCTTTCAGACAAAATCAAGAGACTATAGACAACTGCTATGGGGAGAAAGTCTAAAGAGGGTTTGGTGAACTGGGATGCTCATTATTGGCTAAAAAAAAAGAAAGTTAGATCTGTAATCCTAAATTATTCAGCATTCACTTTTATTTCATCTCCAATTATTCTATAAAGATATAAAAATAAAGATCCTAGATAAATATTTCTATGAGGAGTAATGAGGAAGAGTGATTTCAATAATAGGAGTCTTAGAGGCTATTCAGAATCAACTCATCTTCCTTCCGGCCCCCAAGCATTTATGAGAAAAAGAGAAAGAAAGAAATGGATATCTAGAATTGAATTTAGTTCAATAAGTTATATTTACCATCACCGTTGAAGATGAACAGATTTCATAATATGGTCCATCAAATTAATTTTAGGAGGTTTTTAAATATGGAATCTCATGGCTTTCATGAAGGGGGGGGCTTGGGAGGAGACCAACCAAAGATGCTATGGTTTTCTTTGTGTTATTTAAAGACAAACATACTGCTATCCTAACCATCTTGAAAGCTGAGCGGAACAGCTATCTTCATTTTCATCCATACATAAAATGGGCTATGTACAGCCTACAATGCTCTAAAGCCAACACTAATTACTTAAAGTAAATGCTTGCCCAATGATGTAGATATTTGACTTTTGGCTGAAAAGCAAATGTTAACATTGACTATTGTTACCTAACAAATGTTGCTTCTATGAAACTTTTCATTGATACTTTGCCCCAAAGGGAAGTGCTTAATAAAAATAAACAATGGAAAGAAAATAAGCTCTTGCTAAGCTCAGCTTCCACATTTATCATGGGTTATATGGATGAATTGCACCTGTTCTTAAGCTCCTAAATAAATGATGTCAACATCTTCTCATTTAAAGAGAGATGCATGTGTAAAGGACAAGTGTTCTTAACCTGGGGTCCATTAATTTAGGAAGTATTTTTTTTTTATATTGGTAAGTATATTTCAATGTTTTTTGTAATTCTATTTTATATTATTCATTTAAAAACAATATCCTCAGAAGGGGTTCATAGGCTTTACAATACTGCCAAAGGGGTCAATGAAACACAGAAAGCTGTTTGACAAAGAAGCTGCTTTGTGCATGATCCTTATTCAGACTCACAATGGCAAAGGTGGACACAGATTCACAAGGGACTGATCCTCCCAGCCAATCATAGTAAATTCCTTGGAATTACAACAAGTTGATGGGAGAACAACTGGATTGTCACTGGATTGTTTAAGAAAACTCCTAAATAGAGGGCAGAGCCAAGATAGTCAAACAGAGGCAGGAACTCACCTGAACTACACCAAATTCCCCTCTAAACAACTTTAGTGTCTCAACTTGAATTCTGGAGCAGCACAGCCAACAACAAGTTGGGGTGAAACAATTTTCTAGTCCAAGACTACTTAGGAAGTTGGTAGAAAAGGTCTGTCACACCAAGGTGGTGACTGGGCCTGGAGTACAGCGCAAAGCAAGCTGTGGCAACACCAGCAGTGGGCCTTGGGGGCAGCTTCAAGAGCTCTCAGCCTAAAGAAGGTAAGGGCCTAGGACAACTGGTCAGAAAGAAGCTACAGGACTCTTTGCTGGCACGAGGGTGAAGAAACCTGTTGCATTGCTATAGTTCTGGGTCACAGTTCCGAAAAAAAAACAAACCATAAAGTCAAGAACATCAAGAGAATCAAATAAAAAAAAACTGAAGGAAGGAGGCCTGCCTAGCAGTACCAGATCTAAAACTGTACCACAAAATAGTAATCATCAAAACGATCTGGTATTGGCTACAAAATAGAATAGTGAATTCTGCAAAATACACCATAGTAAATGACAATAGTAATCTGGTGTTTGATAAACCCAAAGATCCAAGCTTTTAGGTCAAGAATTCACTATTTGACAAAAATTGCTGGGAAAACTGGAAAGTTGTTTGGCAGAAACTATCTCATACTGTATACCAAGAGGTCAAAATGGTAGATGATTAAACAGCAAGGTTGACATCATAAGCAAAATAGGGGAGCATGGAAAATTTACCATCAGGCCTATGGATAAGGGAAGAATTTATGACCAAATAAGAGACATAAAATATTGTGAGATGTAAAATGAATAATTTTTTATTACATTAAATTAAAAAGATTTTGCACAAACAAAACATAGCCAAGATTAGAAGGAAAGCAAGAAACTAGGGGAAAATTTTTTACAACAAGTTCCTCTGATAAAGACTTAATTTCTCAAATATGTAGAGAACTGTATAAAATTTATAAGACTAAGAGTCATTCCCCAATTGATAAAGGGTCAAAAGATTTTGAACAGGCAGTAATCAGAAGAAATCAAAGTTATATATATAAAATCACATGAAAAATGCTCTAAGTCACTATTAGAGAAATATATATATTTAAACAACGCTGAGGTACCACCTCATATCTCAGATTGGCTAATATGAGAGAAAAGGCAAATGACAAATGTTGGAGGGGCTGTGGAAAAACTGAGACTCTTAATGCATTGCTGATGGAGCTGTGAACTGATCCAACCATTATGGAAAACAATTTGGATGTACGCCCAAAGGGCTATAGTACTGTGCATACACTCTGACCCAGCAATACCACTACTAGATCTGTACCCCAAAGAAATCAAAGAAAAAGGAAAAGGTCCTATATGCCCAAAATATTAATAGCTGCTCTTTTTGTGGTGGCAAAGAATTGGAAATTGAGGGGATGCCCATTAGGTGGGGAATGGCTGAACAAGATGTGCTATAAGAAGTGATGAGCAGGATATTTTCAGAAAGACCTGGGAAGACTTATATGAACTGAGGCAAAATGAAGTGAGCAGAACCAGGAGAACACTGTACACAGTAATAGCCATATTGTATGATGTGGAAGGTATTTCTAGGTGACAGGATAGCATATCCCCACTGCCATTCCAATGAAGTTATACCTATGGTAGACCTGAAGTTCTTACAAGAACTCTAGAGAATGTGAGACATACCCCAGAGAGCATAAGTTCATAGATACATTTCTACCTTTGGGAAAACAGTGGTTGGTCTACAAGTACCACAACTCTCTAGTAAATAAGCTTCCAGTCCTGTTACGGTAGCATTGTTACTATTACCAACTTTGCCAGTGGGGAAATGAAAGCATCAAATGATTAAGTCATCAGCTTAAGTTTACCTGAGTTCATGGCCAAACCAGAAAGAAAACCCTTAGTCATTATGCCATCCTCTCAACCATGCTGTCAATATAATGGATACAGACATCAAACAATGAACTCTTTAGTGATACATTTCATGGAAGGCTTTTAAGGGCCCTGAAAAGGAAAGAAAAATGGCTACACTTACACCTCTTTTGTTCAAACAGCAAAGACATTAAGCAAATGGGAAAAAAAGTAATTTTCTTGTATTTAGTGAATATAACAAAGTATCAACTTTTGTTAAAAGATAGGGTGAGTGACTACCATTATAACTGTCAGGGAAAGGTTAAGGAGCTTTAAATGTATATTACAGTGGTCTTAAGACAGACCAACACCAAGTAGAGGCCACATCCCTAAACACAAAAACTGATTTATTTGATAGAAACCCATTCTTTTTCATAACAGTAAATAAAGTCTTACTCAAAAAATGAAAAAAAAAATCTGACAATATGATGAAAGTTAAAGGGAGTCCAGGTAATTGGGGGAAGCCAACACAAATGGATCATATTCACTGTCCTTTTCTTCACCCACAGTCTCCCTCCCCATTCCATTTATAGGACAGCTCTTTACCCAATAGCAAAACTTGGAAACTACTATTACTCATTGAGTTTTTACGACCCTGCCTCCTTCCTCCATTTACTTTTTTGGAGTTCCAAGACAACAAACTCCATTGATCAAACAGCAATTCTAGGATCACTGATCTACTCCAAGTTACCAAAGTGTAAAATCATCTTTTCAGAGATGGAATCAACCCCTAGTAGTCTTCTCTAAAGTCTCACTGACACATGGGAAGTTAAGAAATGCTGATGGACTTTGCAGAGAAATCTCTATCACAAAGGAACACAAAGTTAGGTTTGTGAACACTCACCTTGCCTCCCCGACGTGTATAGGTGCAAAGGGGAGGAATATGACCTCCCTTCCTTTGTAGCACCAACAGCAAGAACATCTAACACAGGCAGAGCAGGTATACAGCCAAAGAGGAGGCTTCTCCCTCTTTGGGAGACTTGGGAGGTCTAGGCTGAGTCTGTGACACTAGGAGCATGATGACCCCAGCACTGTATTCAGACCAATGTAGTATCTAAAATATGATTCCACAGAGTCGAAGCTGAGCTATCCGCATAACTATAAGTAGTTTATCAGCATAATTATAATAAGGCTTGTCTCCAGATTTGGTCAGCCATAGTGTGGTAGAAGGAACATTAGATTTCAAGACCAAGCTCTGACACTTGATAACTTAATAACTTGGGGATGACAATAAACCTTTTTTGAGCGTCAGATTTCTCATTAGTAAAATGGGCATAATTACATCTATACTATAATTTACAGAACTATTGTCAACATCAAATAAAAGTATATATGAAGAAAATGCTTGGTAAAGCATAAAGCATCATACAAATATTAGTTACTACCAGTCATATACTGTTTTTTCAACTGACAAGACCCCTTTATGTCAAGCAACCAAAAGTATTTTTAAAATAAAAGAAACTAAATATTATGCATATATATCTAGATATTTTAAAATATCTCAAATTTTAAATCCTAGATATTTCCCATCACTTCAAGCCTGTACCAAAACTGACCTTTCCCTTTGATCCCCTGAGGAAAGTCCTTTCAAAGAAAGGCATTCATGAGCAGGGAAAGAAAGTGCTTCCTCCTAGAAGCAAGTATTTTACTTATTGCAGAGAAAAGTGGATGGAGAGATGATTATCAGATGCCTGTTCAGCAAGCATGCAATACTACTTAGCTTGGTCACCCAATTACTGCTACGAAAAACAATTATTCATTACATTGGTTTCAGACCTGATCAAGGAAGCATTACAAGGGTCACTTGAGTATGGCTGTGCACAGTGAGATGTCTGTACCAAAGTAAATATTCCTGTCTCCTATCATTTCCTCCTGTCACTAAAGAGATCTCATGTCTCACTGCCATCCTTATTCCTCCACTCTTTCTTTGTCCAGAAGTTGTATACCATTTACCCAGTCCCAAACTTCTGCCTTCTGCATTCCCAATAAATATTCACATTGTTGTTGTCATTTTTAAGGCACATTATCTTTGTTTTCATTGTAATGCTCTTTACTTTTGATCTCCAAATTCATCCTCATCCAAGAGTTACAGGAACTTTCATTAAGCAAAAGGTTTGCAAAGGTAACGTGGTAAAAACACTGACTGGTTAGTTAGTAGACTGGCTCCAAGGTCAACTTAAATATTTATTATCAATGTAGTCTGAGCCTCCAATTTTCTCATCTATAACACAAGAAAATATTTGGTCCTCCTTACCTCATAGGGTTGGCATAAGGAATCAAAGAGATACTTTACGAAGAATCTTTTAACCATAAAGTGATATATAAAGTTATAAGATTCAACCAGTGCACAGAGGATACTTTATTTTACCCAGGACAGTGAGATCTGGCAACTGATCCTATGCTCGTTTACAGAAAACCTTGTTAAATGGCAAACTACCATTACACCTGTTATCTTGCTCAGCATCCAAAAAAATTGTACCTGATATTTTTTCTATACATTCCTCTATATTCTAGATTTGGTCATTACAAACCATTATTACTTTGTATTACATTACAAAGTATTATTACAAAAACAAAAAACCCAAAGTATTATTACATGGCATATAACAGTACATAGTGGTCATACAAATTGCTTGTTGAATATCTAGAAAACTCTGGGTAAGCATTCTACTGACATGAACCAAGTGAAAACAATGAAAGCATAGGGAAAGATAATGGCACAGGGTGGGGGGCTGGGGGGGGAGAGGGAGAGAGAGAAAGAGATTAAGCAGAAGAAACACTACAAGAAAAAAAAAACTTCAAAAGATGAAGAATCATTTCAGTAAACAAAATTTCTGAATTCCCCAATGAAATCACTTTCAACAACAATGGAACAGAATTATAAGAGACTCCATCATAGGCCTATTTTTCTCTTCTTCTAAAGACTTTGTTTAGAGTAAATGAAACAAGAACTTTCCTTCCACTATCCAGTTTTTACTAAAACCTATATCACCAAGCCACACATTATGTTTGTTTGATATTCATTAAACAGATGGGGCAAAGAAAACACTACAGTTTATTCAACCTATTTCCTGAAAAGTATGGTTAGATGATAACAATCTTTTTTCAGAACATCCAGCACTGGAATGGATTTGGGGATTTCCAAAAGGAAGTTCCATACCTTTATGACAGAATTACTACAGATTCACTGTTTGATAAGTCAATTTCTTGGTAATATCAAGAGCCAAGACAGAGATCAAATTTTTCATAAGACTAGTATTTCTGCCAGACTCCAGTCTATTGCCTGATACAGAGGGAAACACAATACTGCTTTGGCAAACTTGACCTCTTTATAAAGTTTACCATGGGACCACAGTGAAGTATCCCCACTCTTCCCCCACCATATTACAATCTAAGATAAGCACATCACTGTACCTGGGTCATCATTTGCTATCCAAGATTTGCCTCTCAATGTCTCCATGTAGAGAGATATCACCATTTTGATATTTCTACAGTTAAAAAAATTTTATAATCCCATCCCTTGAAAATACACATTAACATCATCTCATTTGCAAAACAGCTTCCTGAAAAGTTGTACCCAAACCAAATTTCACTGAATCATTTCCCAAACCTTCTTGCTTCCTAAAGTCACCATTTGGTATGAATTTTCTAAAAGTAAAACCCCACCAGAAATGAAATGGTTCACCCATGTTCAAAAGCAATTTGGAATTGCTGATGGTTTCTTTTTAAAGATGACTAAAATATTCATAAACTTTGTATGGAGAGAGATTCCCACTGTTAAGCATACCCCAAGGAGGTCAAAGACAAGAAAGAAAGGTCACATAAATATCAATAACTCATAGCTATGCATTTAATGCTAGCAAAGAACTAGTGGGGGAAAGGTAATACCCCCTCAGTTAGGGAATGGCTGAGAAAGCTGTCACGCATGTGTCACGCACGTAAGAAATGAGTAGTTTGAATACAGAGTAGCATGGGAAAACTTGCATGAACTGGTGCATAACAAAATCAGAAGTGTGTGTACCAGGACTACAATGAGGCAAGTGGAAAGAGGAAAATAAAATAATTACGATGACCAAGCTCGGCCCTTCCCCAAACAGATGGGAAGCTTCAGGTGTGGAATACCATATATATGTCAGACTCAGTTTACATGTTGGTTATTTTTGCTGAACAAACTAATTTTCCTTTTTTTTTTTTTTTTTTGCTTATTGCTTTCTTTAAGGGTTGACTCTCTGAGTCCAGAAGAGAAGAAAAATAAAATTTGCAAATCAAAGTGATGTAAAAACAAAACTTTCCTATTTTCTAAAAAACATAACGATATAGTCCATCTTATTTTTATTTCAAATTTTTTTAATTGAAGAGGCTACTTAAATCTGACAACTGCCTCCTGGCTCGTGGCCTTTTTTGATTCCTGATGCAGCTAGGTGAGGAAAGAGTGCTGTGCCTGGAGTCTGGAAGACCCGAGTTCAAATTTGACTTAGACATTTATGAGCTCTGTGACCCTGAGCAAGTCATTTAACTTTTGTCTGTCTCAGTTTCCTCATCTGCAAAATAGAGATAACAATAGCACCTAACTTGGTTGTTGTGATGATCAAATGAGATGATAACTATCAAGCACCTAGCGCAGTGCCTGGCACATAACAAGTGCTACATAAATGTTATTATTATTATTATTATTATTATTATTATTATTACTATTACTATTATATCACATCACCTGAGCCTAACAGGATATACAACATTCCACAACTTCCCCTTCCCCCCCTCCACCCCCAACTCTGCAAAGAAAGGAGGGAAGAAAAGCCCATCTACTCAAGTATAGGGAACAGGCATGACTAAATGGTTCAGGAAATTTGAAAAAGGAAGTACGAACAACTCAGAAGAGAATAAATGGTTCTCATAAACCCATTTCTCAAGAAGTCAGCTGTTCTCCACCCCCTCATTTGTTTAGACTGAGTAGATGTGTATGAATGAATCACCTCCCTGGAGAAGCTTACCTAGTATGGAATGGAAATGAGGTGCCTGTCTTCAGCGCCCAATCATCATTCCAAGGAAAACGAGAAACCTGCAAGAACAGAATGGCACAGTACTTAAGCGTCACAGTAACAGAGCTCCATGTTCATTTTAATACTGAATTCTGTTAAGATAAAACTGCTTTACGTATAAATACTGGCAAACCATACAAGTGAGACCTACTTGGTACCTACCTATCCTCATTTGACAGAGAGGCAATGGGGTACATAACAACTCCTTTAATGGTAACATTCCTCTATTGGAACAAAAGCACAAACTTACAAATTATGGTTTCAGATTTTCAAGGGATCTTAAAGGCTTAGAGGTCTGGAGAGACACAATGATAATGATAACAATCATGATGATAATGATAATATTCTAGCCGCAACAACTTAACAAATCTGTTGCCTTCCTCCTCAGATACAACAAAGAGTGCAATTTTTCATCTAACCTCCAAAAAACCCCACATCATGATTCAGGAATCACTACTTTCCAAGGCATTGGCAGTATCACACTTTTGGAGAGTCCTAGATGTTATAAAATTGTTTGAGTGTCCCTGCCATCCCCCACCATATTAGGTTGGAATTGGTGTTCCAATAATACCCACCCAGTGGTATTAATTCTGCCCTGTGAGGCCAATAAAAACCAATCCCTTTTATAGTAACAGAACATGTTTAACAGATAAGATATGGCTGATAGCCAATTACCTGCCCAAATCTTCACAGAAATTGGACTAATTAACACCATGAGCCTACACTCTCTGTCCACTCTAAATGAATCTCTTTTCACAAGTAGGCCTTATTTTAAGCAAATATAGAATGTTCTAAGAACTAAAACTGCACTGTTCCTTGTGGCTTTTAGTAATTGCTGATGAATAAAGAGAATTACTCCTTCTCTTTAAGTGGTATAACTTTTTGCAAACAGGGCTTGGATTCCTGAGAGAAAAAGACTAGAAAGATTGAGAGGTATAGTATCCAAAATTATTCTCTGACCTGGTCAATCTGTCATTACTCACAACTAAATGAAGCCATCCTCTATTAGCATACTATTTGGTGGTTAAGAAGAATCACATAAACATTATGTATCATTTGATCTTCATTTGAGATTGCTAGTACCATTTTACAGATAAGGAAACTGAATCCCAGAGATAAGGAAATGACTTTCCTAAGGTCAAAAAGCTTGGGAGTAAAAAGGCATAAAACTCAGATCTTCTAAATCTAATAATCTGTCTTCTACTTTATCACCTTGCCCAACAATCTAACAGGTTTCACTGTCAGAAAACCTACCATGTCAATCTCACCCTATTTAATTAGATTAGTACCCAAGACAATGAAGCTCACTCAAATTTTCAAATATTTAAACTCTAAAAATAATATTTCATAAGCAAAATATACTGATATATAACACACTGGCATTAACATATTTCATCTGGGTTTTTATTTGGAGGTGGATGGGGGGGAGGTGGTAAGAAGAGCAAATATTCTGCCTTAATTAGGTATCAATTTTCTGTTTTTCCATACTCCACCATGTTTTGCTAATACTAAACTTTAAATTTAGGAAATAAACTCTTAAAGCTCTGATTAAAACAATGATTGTTAGTGTGTATTTTTTTTCAGTTAATTTCCCATGTCTAGAAGTTGTACTTAATTAAGCTGTAATATCCCCAACACAATAGATTCAATTCTGTAAAAGGCACTTTTCCTTCCTTTGATACAGCAAACATCCTGTAAATAACTAATTTCCCACTCTTATAACTGATTGCTTTTTGTTTACCGACAGGAAAGGAAATAGCAGATTCTCTATGTAGCAGTTAGAACTAGAAAGTTTTGTTTAATTTCCGAATGTACAGGTAGTTTATATAAAGCAACTAACTATTGTCCTCTGCTATATTTTTGCCTCAAGAAGAGAGGGGGGAAAAGTTTTCAACTGGGCAAAGCCAACACAAACAACAGCAAAAGCCTTAGGTGCTACCATATTATTGTGTTGGTTGTGTTCGTCCTTTGTTCTGGAAGAGGACCATGACATCAGGAAAATGATGACATGACTTGCAGTTGACTTTGATTTCAGTGAGGGAAGGCTGTGCAAGGTCACCAGCCTCACTTTCTCCTCCAGAGCCATCTAGATACAGTGGCCTGATATTCACCACGATGATTAGAGATGGCCCAGGATGCAATGGGAGACCCTGGCCTTTTCAGGCTAAGGTCTTTTCAGGTTCTCACTTTGAGTGAGGTAATGCCCACTCAGTGAATTGGCCTCGTTATAAAAGGAGAAGAGCCCATCTTTGTCAGTAGGGAGCTCCATGACTTCTTGAAAGACAGAATCTTCTCCTCTAAACCATATGTCTATTCATCACACGGAGAACTCCAAAAGGAAGCTGTGTGTGAAGACCACACCTGCTTGAAAACAAGGATCTAGTTCTTTGTTCTTATCAATGGATTGTACATCTCTTTTTCCTAGTGGCTGGGGGGGTGGGGGTGGTGGGAGGGGCGTGGTTCTGAGAAAGTAAAGTCCAACAATTTTTCTTTACAAAAAGAAAAAAAAATTATGAAAACCTTCAACCTAGTTCAAAACCCCTTAACTTTCTCAAGGTTCTTAACCTATAAGTGTATGTGTAAGAGATACGGATGTATTTGACAATCTGGTAAAGCCCATGGACCCCTTTTCATGACAATGTTTTAGACGCATAAGATAAAATACACAGGATTACAAGGGAAATCAATTATACTGAAATAGCCACCAAAAGGTTTAATAAACAAATTTGGAGACTCCAAGTTTCTGATCTAGGTTAGGGTGATACATAAGCAGCATAGTGTTTTTTTCTTAAATCAGTCATCTAACTCTCTCTAGGAAATGAAAACAACAGTATTTCTTTTATTTAAAAGAGTTCATCATCGTGGAAACATGAGGTCTTAGGTCTGACTGTCCCCTCATAGTACAATAATAGTTCTAAATGCCAATAACACATCATCATGAATGCCACACAAAGAGCATGAACAGATCATTTTTTTATGAGATGCATTCCCTATTTGAAAACTAAATCCTAAATAACTAGCTACACCTCACACTTCAGATCCAGAAATTCTAATACTGAAAGGTGGCATAGCTTAACATAGTGGGAATCGGAGAGAGCTGGGTTAAAGGTCAGTCTCCACAGGATGGGTCCTCAGATCAATTCACTCATCTTCCAGTACCTCAAGCAACCATAGGTGATTATAAGTCACAGATAGGTTGATGATGGCCTTACTTCTCATACAGAACTTTGACCTAAATATACATCTCACACACACACACACACACACACACACACACACACACACACACACGTGTGTATATCTTCTACCATCCACTGAGAAAGTTGTCTCTGACAACCTATCTCTCAAATTATATATGTGTGTGTATATGTGTGTGTGTGTGTGTGTGTGTGTATACACACACACACTGAATACTTATCATGTGTCACTTATACTGTGTGCCTCTGGAAAAGTCACTACAAATCTAGGCCTTGGCTTCCTTATTTGAAAAATAAAGGGACTAGATATCACTAAGGTCTCCTCCAGCTCTAAAATCCTATGATTCAGTAACTATGCTAGGCCCCATGCAAACTGTAAGTAGGGAGCATATATTACTTAATTTTCTGATCTAACAGGAATCCTCAAGAGAGCAAAGTAACTAAATATTACCCTAAAGACAAACTGAGTTCATGGATGGCCAAAATCCACACCAAGGAATTTAAAACCGGACCACTTGACAATGCCCAAATGCTGTTCCCACTTGACAACCAATCACTGTTTGGTGATTGGTTAATCACTTTAAGAAGTAGTGGCTGAAACAAACTAAAAGAGAAAAAATCTTTTAAAAAAAGAATCAGAATAAATGTCTCCTCAAATAAATCCGTAGGAATATATCAACAAGTTGTGAATACATACCAGAAAAAAGGCACTGGGGCCAGGGTGAGGCAGGGGGACACAGGCATCTGTGTGAATGGCTTTCTCTCCATTTAAAGGATGCACGTTTGATACATGTATCTAAATCATGGATAAGATGTCAGCCTGAATTACCAAACATGTTCACAAATTTCAAGTAAACCATTATCTAGCTTCAAGAGTCTCTTTCAACGGTGAATTATGTATCACTTTTGCGTAATGTCTAATTCTCAACAATAGTTAAGTACTTAGTCTTCAACATACACATTTACTTTGCAATTTCACATGGCTATTTATATCACAAGGAGAACAAGGCTGGAATGTAGGCACAGAGCCATAACAGCAGTCTGATTACTCCTTTTAGGTTTTTTTTCTTTAAAGCATGGTGGGAATATTGATGGCAGAATGAGGTAAGAAAGATAACTGGATATATAGGCAGGCTCTTTGCAAAGCTAGCTTCTTTTAAATATTTTATGATTTTTTTTTTCCTAAGGTCACTGGCTAAATAAATGGAAAAAGATCCATGGGCAAGGGTTAGGAATGTGGACTTTGCAAAGGCTCACATATGTGATCTACTAATGTCTTCTTATCATGTTGGCAGAAGATGGTGGAATTAGCTAGTCTTTCCCATGTAAGGATATAAACCATGTTAATAGCGCCATTGTTCTCCTTAACTCTAACCGTTCCCACACCCAACATCATCATAGTCATCATTCTATAAACTTTCAGATGAGCAACAAATAGTGTTCCTGCTTGGGGCCCCTGCTTTTAGGATTATTTGCTGCTTCATCTGGCCCATGACCTTAGACAGGATTCCAGTCATGCTTCACTTCAGTCCCCAATCCATTCTTGTAGGATATCTCAGAGTCACGTGTAAGGTTTAGTCTAATTATGTAGAAGGAAAGAGTATGTTGTGAGATTGGTAAACCAGAGAGGAGCAAAAAATCAAAATAAAAATCTTATTTTTGCATCAGGGCTGTATGTTCATGCAAATCTGAGGTGACATATTTCAAGATCAGAGAATTTAGTAGAGAAAAATTCACTAGGATAAGCTAATAAAGGCCTACTGTTTTTTTTTCCCTTAGAAAGTAGCTAGGTATGTTCAAAAGCAGGTTCTTGGCACCTTCTCTGCAATTTATAGTCTACAACTGAGGTGTCAAATGCTTTAGCCCTGGCCCAAAACACTGCCAAGTGAGGTACTGGGAAATAATTAACAAAACAAGTAAAAATCCAATAAAACATAATGTGTATTCATGGTTTTCTGAGTCAATAGTCTTCCCTTATGTATGTTTTAGTGACTCTTCTCATGTTTATTTG
The DNA here is from genome assembly GCF_011100635.1 of Trichosurus vulpecula. Taxonomy (NCBI): domain Eukaryota; kingdom Metazoa; phylum Chordata; class Mammalia; order Diprotodontia; family Phalangeridae; genus Trichosurus; species Trichosurus vulpecula. The sequence goes on along the minus strand of NC_050576.1, from coordinate 150,652,619 downwards.
GGTAAGACACCACTGTTTACAGTATATGCATAGATAAGTAAATAAAAGGTAATTTGTGAAGGGTAAGAAACATGACCAAGGGAGGGGCTTGGTGAACACTTTTGGCAGAAAATGGTGCCTGAGCTGAGCATCAAAGAAATTCTGAAAGGCAGAGGTAAGAAGAGAGTATATTCTAGGTACGATGGAGGAATGACCTGTGTGAAGTCACTCAGACAGAAACTGGAATGATAAGTTTAGGGGACAGCCAGTGATCCAGTTTACATGGAATAGTGAATGTATTAAATATTGAATGTATTAAGAAGGACCAAAAATATGAAGTCTGGAAAGGTAGGGGCTGAAGCCAGATTGTGCAGCTTTTATTTTAGCCAATATAACAGTGGTTCTCAAAACTCTGCGGTCTCAGAACCCCTTTATAATCTTAAAAAACTATTTATGACTACTCTTCCTCCAAATATTTACCATACTAGAAATTAAAATCTTAGTATTTTTATAAAAATAGTTTTGACTTCACAAACACAGCTACCCCACCTACCCACTCCCACACTCCTGGGTCTTGGCCCTGACCACATTTTAAGAACCACTGTTATAGGGAAAACAAAAAGCCACTGAAGATTTATCAGTAAAAGGAAGTGACATGGCCAGACCTGTACCTTCTAAAAGGGAAACTAGAAGGCACAGTAGATAGAGCACTGGGCCTAGAGTCAGAAAGACCTGAGTTCAAATACAGCCTCAGATACTTACTAGCTGTGTCAGTCTGATTTAACTACTACTTGACTCTGCTTCCTCTTCTGTAAAATGGGGATAATAATAGCACCTAGCACAGAGGGTTGTTGTGATACTGTAATGAGATATTTGTAAAGAGATTAACACAGTGCCCAGAACACAATAAGTGCTTAATAAAATGCTTATTTCCTTCCTTCTTTCTTTTCTTCCTTCCTTTCTTCTTCCCTCCCTGCCTCCCTTTCTGTGCAGAAACCCTCTTATCTTTAAAAGGCTCAGCCCTTACCCCACAGTAAAACCAGGGGAAAAAAAAAAAGACTTTTCTCTCAAGGGACCTCCCTTAGTCTCAAAATGAATTTATAACATTAGACAATATCAGTCAATGGCCATGTAGCAAATGATATTAAAAAAAAAACAAACCTGTAAGCATATAAACAAGACAGAGATAGCCTATGATGCGGCTCATAGCCAAGGTCATCTCTTTTCCCTTTTTCCTATGCCCTCCTCTCAGCTAACTAGATGATTAAAAAAAAAGTTTAAGGTCAGATTGAAAATTTTGGGAGGAACTTGCCCCAACATCACGTTCTAGAGAAATCGGAAAAATACGAAGAGGTGATTGGACTTCATTCTTACCAACTGCCACAACTTTAGGATGGATCAAATATTTGTAAAGCATTTAGCTCAGTTCCTGGCACAAAGTAGGCATTACTATTACTACCACCACCACTACTACCAATACTACCACTACTACTACCATTGCTTCAATCTATACCAACCAGGTCAGTCTCTATTGCTCACTGGCATGTGCACTCATCCACTTGGGTCTCAGTTCCAGTTTGGCACATCAAAATTTAAGTGGGAGCCCTTGCCTTAAGGCAGCTGGAACACCAAAATAAACAGCTCTCCTGAATGCCTAGGTATAGTCTAGCCTAAAGATCTATCATCCTGAGAAAATTTCCAAAGTCTCTGTGACTCAGGATCTCAGTCATCCAGGGCTCCATCCATTTAGCCAGATTCATCAAACTAACTCAGAAATGTCAGTAGAGCTCATTGTGCTTTGCTGAACCATATTATTTTCTCAGCACCCAGGTAGTTTGTCTTCTTTGTCATTGTGAACACAGCAAATTAGACATGGATTAAATGCAAAGTATATACCAGCCTCACCTACCACCTCTTTAGTCACCTACCTCTGACATAGGGAGGGTATAACTACTTGAATAGAATTACTCTTTCATTTCCATAATAGAATATATTACCCATTCAGATTAAGCTATTTTTAAAAGCCACAAGAATTATGTTACTGTGGATTACTACCAATGGAAACAGTAGCAGATGAAGCATCTCAGCAGGCCAGAGTGAAAGCCAATCCAAGTTGTGCAGTCCCAAGTCTATGGTAAGGGTATTTTGTGAATTCATTAATAAGCCAAAAAGTAAAAATGGAAAGAATAGGATAAACTACACCAAGAAGGACCACAAAAGCAGTTATTCTAAGTGAATTCAATTTTGAAGGAAAATAGTATATGAGTATATATACTCATAGCCTTAAAGCTAAAAAAAAAAAAAAAGTGCTTACATACCTAGTATCAATCTCTGATATTTTTAAAAGAAAAAACACACTTTTTAAAGTAAAAACAAAAAGTGGAAAGTAGAACATTTCATTAACAAACATTAGCCAAGTCTCAGTATCTAGACCATAGGACTAAAAGTGAAAGGAACGTCAGAGGCCATCTAGTTGAACTCCTTCAGACACCTGTGTTACTCTGGGCAAGTATGCCTCAGTTTTCTCAAGTGTAAAGTGGGGATAATAATAACCCCTACTTCCCAGGACAGTTGTAAGGATCAAATGAGATATTTATAAAGCACTTAGCACAGTGCTTGGCACACACAGGTATTCCCAATTCCATAGTCAGTGTTCTTGTCAAGGTGCCACACTGCCTCCTACTGCTGTTGTTCAGTTGTATATGACTCTTGGGTCGCAAAGATACTGGAACAGTTTCCCATTTTCTTCTTCGGCTCATTTTACAGATGAGGAAACTGAGGCAAACAGGATGAAGTGACTTGCCCAGGGTCACACAGCTAGCAAGTGTCTGAGACTGGATTTGAACTCAGGAAAATGAGTCTTCCTGATTTCAGTCCCACCACTCTGGCTGTTCCTACTTCCTATTAACCAGACTTTTATCATTTGGGTAACTTAAAGAGCATATTCCTAAAATACATGCGGCAAAATGGAATCCATAAGCATCTAAAAGCAGTCGATAAAGGAAGTATGCAGAAAGGACTCTCAACTACTTATTGAACTTCATCCAGTTACTTTCTCACTGGATACTTCCCTACCCAGAAAAAGACAATACCTTAAAACAAACAAAACCCACTAAGAATTATAGACGTTGTATCGCGATTTTAAAGTCCGATGCTTTCATGGGTAAGCATAAATATTTTCTTTGGCAGCAATACAGCAAAGTTTAATGAAATAAAGTATTTAAAGACTAACTGGTATTTAAGGGCAGTCAGATTTCGACATTTCACTACCAATTTATACTAGGGAGAACTCTCTTAAGTTTAATTCTAACAACTTTTTGATGCAAAAAAAAAATCAATAAGCCAATCTATCTGTGTACCTCTGTAATATAAATGATAGCTATTCATAAAAGAACTCCAAATTCTATTTAGGACAGCACACTCTTTCACCAAGGTTCTACACTTAAGGTTGAGGGTGGAAACACCAATAACATACAGAAGAAAAATGGTTCAAAACAGAGCTATTAAGAACTAGCAAATACTAGCAATAAAATATGAATTATTAGAAGCTTATTCAAGCAAATGAAGAATAGGGCTTTATATTTTATTTCATTGAGCCACTAAAAAAGTATATTATAATTTTCTTTTGAGACAGATAAATGGAAAATCTGCTCAAAGCAAGTGAGTGTTGCTTCTACCAGGTTCCACTTAAATTCCTTACCCTAATTATATTACCAAGATACTACGCTTTCTTACAAACTCACCAAAGCCCCACTGCACTGTCTACCAATATCCTTAACAGAGCAGAATTATATCATGGAAAGGGCCATTGAAAGCACCCCTCCTCACCTCTACCTCTTGATTGATCCTTAGTTTCATTCAAAGCTCAGGACAAACAATGGATAATCAAAATGCCTGGGTGTTAGAGATGCTGCACTGAATTGTACATGGCACCTGTCTAACATTAGACCTTTCTGCCCCACCCCCCAGCTAACAGTATCCACCACTGGCCTTAGTATTTATTTTCTTTATATGTACTTCTGGCCTCTCTACCCCTAATAATATGTAAGCTGTTGAGGTAAGGGATTGTTTCATTCATTCATTGTCTTCATCAGTGTCTAGCATAGCTCCTAGCTTGTTAATCAGTTGACTCCTTTGTTTCTTTGAAAGCTTATATATACTATAACCCAAATGGTATTAAGTACTTCTACCTTTTGCCAGTTCATTACAAAAATACAAAATAAAGCATGTTTCACATTTATCCATAGGGCAAAGAAGAGATGAATGATGACAAACTTCAGTGAAGAACTAGAGGGGAAACAGTGTATCAGACAGATATACAATATGGACTGGGGAGGGATCCTTTTACTTAGCCTCTTCTTAAGTTTCCCATAAATTAACATCTTCTCAGGTTTCTTCTAAACTCAAGACCAAAATACTCTGAATACAAGACATTGTGCTGAATTATACACAGGATCAGTTCTGGCTTCAACTTAAGCTATAGCTCATCTGGAATATCAGAAGGATGGGGCCAGCCCACAAAAAATTGGAGGGGCACTGAAAATTTCAAGAACTCTTTACAGGAATGTAGACCTCTCCCTCGCTCTATTAATTAATTTTGCTAATGCTTCACTTTGTCTTTGTTTTTGCTTGCTCCCTCAAATCCTCTCTCACTCATATATATCTCACGTGTGTGCGTGCCTGTGTGTGTGTGTGTGTGTGTGTGTGTGTGTGTGTGTATGTGTGTGTGTGTGTGTGACTCATCATATTCAGACAAGCCTAGATAAAGACCTGGACCTGAAGACAAGAAGATCTTACTTCTAATCCAAGCTCGGATGCTATTTGAATGACCCTGGACAAGTCACTTAATCTCTAATTTACCTCAATTTCTTCAACTGCAAAATGGGCATAATAATCACACCTACCTCACAAGGCTGTTGTGCAGATCAAATGATATATTTGTGAAATGCTCCAGCACATAGTAGGCATAACACAATGTATTCAAACCAGCTTCATGCCTTTCAAAAAGACTCACTGACGACCTGGAATTCTCATCCTGCTTAGAAACACACTCCACAAGACCTGTGAGGGTGCTACAGAAGGTTCCCAGGCACTGCACCTTTAGTGATGCCCCATTCACCATAAAACCGGCGCGTTTTCCATCAGAATCCAATGCGCTCCATTTGTATCTCCACTTTACTTTTGTCCTCATAACAGTTTCATTAATTGCATTTTAAGACAAACTCAAAATCTGATAGACAAGAAAAAAAATGCTACCAATAAGAAATTTGGCAACCTTATTTTGAAGATCAATGAAGGAAAGGTCTGTGTCTTATCTTGGTCAGAACTCAAGAGAACTGCAAAGATCTCCTGATCCAACCATTTAATTTTATAGAAGAGGAGGCTGGATCCACAGAAAAGTAAACACAGAGCTAGTTCATAGAATGGCCAGGACTAGGGCCCAAGTGTTTTCATTTCTAATTTAGTGTTCTTTCCATGGTGTAGTGAAAACTGTCTAATCTAAATCCTAAATTTAGTTCATGTTAAGGTTCTCCATGTAACCCCATCACCAGGAATACTAGGTTTTTCCTCCCTTATAATTTAATTTCACAAAAATTCCTTTAGGATTCCTCACTACAAAACCACACCAAAAATAAAAATAAAAAGCCAGTAAGTGCCACTGTAAAAGAGTAATACTTCCTCATTAACAGAATGAAGAAAAAGAGAATGTTACCAATAAATGATGAGCAATCTTAGAGGGTAGATTCTACAAGTTTACAATGTAGAAAATAAAATTGAGCATTAAGGATGAGAGATAAGGAGAGAGGTTATAGGAGTTTCCTTATATTTACATTTGGAGCAAAGAAGATATTAAACTGATATATTGTTAAAAGTTGGGAGTAGCTTCCCATTCTGTACATCTTTCACTATAATTAGTATAATCAGCATTCTTACAAATGTGCCATTGTATTTCCAGTGTATTTGGGTACAGAACTCCAAAAAAAGAATGGAAGAAAATCAAAATTGTCAACATCTTTAGAGTTGCGTTTAATAGTGCTCCAGAGCCTTAAATGAAGATATCATCCGCAAATGGTAATTGCTAAAATATAGTCAAACAGAATTGAGTAGGAGGACTTACTAAAATAAAAGGCAAGACTTTATCTATTGTGAGATAGAAAAATATAATGGTAACACTCAAAGGTCATCTAATACAACCCTTTCATTTTGTGGATGAGGGAACAGGCTAGGAGAAATTAATGTTTTTATACTTAATGCTCTTCATCCTCCGCCAATCAGGAAAGACAATGGTATCCTCAAGTGCCTTCCCCTACCCTCCAAGGAGAAAAAAAAATTCTTGAAGTTACCACATGAATGAATATAAATAAGAACCCAACAACCACTTAATATTAACCCCTGCTTTCTCCTACTTCATACCATTCTTACTCAATCCCAATTCTGTCTCTGCTCAGTAGATACAATTCCCAACTTAGATTTCACTGATGCTGTATTAGGATAAAAAAGCCAGTCTCAATATTGGTAAAGAGACCTGGTTTGGCCATTCCAACCACAGAAGGCAACATATCAGCTGAGTCCTACAGTGAGGACCAAATCAACAAGTTTCTGTGCCGGGTAGAAAACAGAGCAAAAACCCATTTGGGCAGCACAGGAGCCAGGCCATCTTCAGATGTCTTTCTTCAGTCTCAATGGTATGTCTTTTAGTTCGGGTTTGACACTGTTTCTTTTCCTGTATGTTTCTACTCTAATTTTCTCATTTTCTGCAAGTCTTTCATCATTGTTGGCACTAGTACATGGCTCTCCCACTGGTATCTACAGAGTGATGTGAGTCATTAGGGAAAAAAGGAGAGTGCCCCATAGTGATAATATACTTAAGTGGGACATCTGATGGAGAAAGAAATGATTTAAAACCCCAATATGGAAGAACTGATCAGGAAGACAACAAATGGGGTCCAATTGAAATCTTGTGAGGTTAAAGTTAAGTTCCTACCCACGTCCCTTTCAGATGTTTTAACTTAAAAACCAGCATTGTGTAGGATACTCCATTTTTTAAAAATAAAAGTACCAATCCTTCAGAATAAACATTCTGAAGCCACAGGATCATGTTGCTATGATGAGACCACTCCCTCCTACAAGTACCCTGCTCCTACAATAAATTGTTTTTCAGTTTTAACAAACCAAATACTTATTTTCTATTTATATTAATACAACCGGGGAAGGAGGAAAAAATCTACTAGAAGGAAGAATGGAGGAAGAAAGAATATAATTACTCTGTCTCTTTATTTCTGTCTAGTCCACTGATAGAAAGAGGAATATTTAGCACATACACACATTTACAGACGCTTACTTCTTGAATTAAAATGGGAAACTGCATAGAACAAAGTCATGGACATGGAATAATTAGCAGTAGAGACCATTTTACCTCACAACACGCCAGATACAATTACTTTCAGTCCATCTTTAGAGGCAAAAACATTTGAACTGGCATATTTGAGGAGGACCACCTGCTGCTTGTTAAAAAAAAAATCTTAATTTTGGGTCATGATCATGGCAACCAGAAATGTACAAATCCAAAAAAGCAAAGCAGTGTTGACTAAAGAAGATCAAGCATGCGGATCTTAAATCAACTCATTTGCAGAATCTAAAATATGAGATGGAAGAGACATGAGTTCAAGGGAGGTTTAAGGGACTGAACTAAGGTGCTAAGTAGAAGGGATGATTTGAACCTAGGTTCCTTTGTTTCTGCACTTGATACACTCTAAGGAACTATAGTGGGTAGGAAAACATATACTCTGGACTGAAATGAGCTGTCTAAAGCCAATTATTTAAGAAGCAGAGCCAGGAAGACAGAATTCTGGCCTTTTAGGTCAATTATCACCACACTCTGGACACTAGACTCTTCTGCCTCCTTCCCACAAATTTTTAACAAATTAGCCGCATGCCCTTCTCTATCAATCTAGATGTGAACCAGGCAAAAACTAGCTCCTGGTGCTGAAAGACACATTGATTGTCCCAATGGAAAAAGTTATGAAGACAAATGATTAGGAAGCAGCAGGATCATAAAGAGGGAGATAGAATGATAGACTTCTGGAGGTCATCCAGTCCAATTGCTCCATGCAGATAGATGGCCCAGTAGATAACAACACGGAAGACCTGAGTTCACATGTGACATCAGACACTTATTGGCTGTGTGATCCTAGGCAAGTCACTTAGCAGCTGTCTGCCTCAGTTTCCTCAGCTGTAAAATGGGGATAATAATAAGCCCCTACTTTTCAGGGTGGTTGCATGTGATACTAATTTAAAGCACTCATCACAGCCTCTTACATGTAGTAAGCACTGTACATGTTAGTTGTTATTATTGCTATCATTATTATTGTTATTACTAGACAGATGAGGAAAAAATGATGATGGTGATGATGATTTTATAGAAGATGAAGAATTAAAGCCCAGAACAGTTAAGGGATTTGCCCATGCCAATGTAAGTAGTAGGCACAGAGCTAGTAATTGAACTCAAGTTCTCTGACACCAAATTCAATTTTCTTTCTATCACCCTATGTTGCTTCCTTAGTTTCTATCAAATTAATATGGATCAAAATTTATGAACAGAAGATGAAACAATCACAGAAAATGGAACCTTATAACCATGAATTTTTCTAAACAAATATATTTTAAACTACAGAAAACAACACACACATTCCAAACACTCATAGATTCCCAGATATTAAAAAAAAAAAATCAAGGTGCCCTCTCAAACTTAATGTTAGAACTGTACTCACTTCTGCTCATTAGCTAGCATTTCTTCCCTACTTGGCTTGACTCTACTGAGGGAAGTGTAACATGATATAAAGACTCTGTTAAGAAAAGGAAGTATGGAAAGGCAAGCCTTGGACACAAGTATTATACCTAATTAGAGCAGGATCAGAACACTCATTTGGGTATCACCATCATGGTGCACTGGAAGGAATAATAAACTCAGCGTCAAAAGAACAAAAGTTCCTGTCCCAAGGCGAATACTAACAAGCTCTATGGGCCTTGACAAGTCATTCAGTTTATCAGGCCATCAGTTTAATCAGATATAAAAAGAGGTCAGACTAGATGAAATCTAATAATAAATAAAATCTAATAGGTTTAGTGATGAAAACATCACTGAACAGCTATAAGGCTAGAATATCTCAGCATTTATTAACACCTTTGCAAACAATAGGAAACTATAACAATCCTTCAGTCCAACATACTTCCCCCCCCCCACCCCAATCAACTACACAGTTCCTATATAATGTACCATGTTGAGAGGCAAAGGAACTGGGTTCAAATCATCTCTGCTACTTATCACCTTGGTTAAATTACTTAAACCAATCTGGGCTTTAGTCTCCTTAACTATAAAATAAAGGGGTTGGAAAAGATTACATCTAAATTCTCTTCTAGCTCTGAAACTAGGGCAGCTAGGTGGCGCAGTGAATGAAGTGCCAGCCTTGGAGTCAGGAGGATCTGAATTCAACTCTGGCCTCAGACACATTAGCTGTGTGACCCTGGGCAAGTCACTTAACCCTATCTGCCTGAGTTGCTTCATCTGTAGAATGTTCTGGACAAGGAAATGGCAAACCCCACTCTAGTAGCCCTGCCAAGAAGAGTCCACAGTGGGTCACAAAGAGCCAGACATGACTAATCTACTAAACAACAAAAGCTCTAAATCTAAAATCTCAAAATACACCCAGACAGCACAAGTAGCCAATGGCTATGTCAAATGTTAAGAAGGCATATTCACTGGACTATATGAATTAGCATATTAAATAAGCTAATTAATATAACAAATATATAAATAAATAAATTAACTTCATGTGCCTATTAGATACTTGAGGAAAATCCAAAGTTCAGAGAATACAGATTCTGAGCCTTCATAGTCTATAGTTAACCAGTTTAAGTCAATGTCCTTTGAATGATGTCTGGATTAAAAACCTGTCCTAATTAAACCCCAGAGCTCACTGGATAACTATTATAATTTATTAGCATTGTATAGAATACCATAAAGCACAACAAAGATGTTTTCTTTCAAGTGCACCATATTACCAGAAACTTTTGATGCCCCAGACTTTGAACAAAGGTTATGACCCTCTTATTGACTATCCTTTACAAGGATTATGGGTCAAAGAAACTACTGGAACACACCTCGGTATCAGACCTTTTCACAGGAATGGGGTCCAAAAAGAGAACAAACAGCAGAGTCCATGTAGTCAAGGAAAGCAAGTTATTTAGGTCAGGCAAGAAGTCTGGATATCTAAGAAATCTTTAGTGACTATGACAACATTACATATATACATCACAAATTGCTCAAAGTCCAACAGGAACACCTAAATTCTAATATTGTCACACTATAACTTATATATCTTAGAGCAAACACAAAAGCACATACACACAGTCATACACCTGAAAAGGAAAAAGGTTGAAGAGATTAGGATTAATTAACATGGGATATGGACGATTCATCTCAAAAGGAAAACTTCTGGGGGGCAGCCTGAGAAAGACACTATGTCAGCATAGAGTCAAAAATAAAAATGAAACTAAGCCCAACACATAGCAGGTATTCCCACAGTGAGCCAAGGTTCCAGTCTGGCCTAGAACTTTAACGGAGTCTAAGCTCCAGCATAGGGTGGGAGTGAGATTGTTCTTTTAGGCCAACTAAAAATTTCCCCTTTACAATGAGCTTGATATAAATTCAAAAGTTCCTATTTTTAGCAGTCACCCTATCATTAGGCCTGAGGAAAAAGAAAAATAGATAAATATGTGTATGTATATATGCACATATATATACACACACAGAAAACAGCATATATAATAAAAATAAATGAAATATATATTATATGTGTATGTATATTCACTTTATCCTACAGATATACATATATAACAAAAAACTTTTCTTGTCTGTTTCCTATAAAAATATCAACTTATATATTGTAGTAACAAGGTCATCATCCATTTCCTAAAATATGTGCTCTGGTATTTTGGGTTTTGGGTATTTGGAATTTTTTTTTTCCTTTCTTAGATGATTTGAAAGAATTTTTAGGCTTAAAGGTGTGCATATATACATACATACATATATACATATATATATATAATAACTAGCATTCTTAGAGTTAAGGTTTGCAAAGCGCTTTACATATGTTATCATATTTGATCCTCACAGTAACTCCATGAGGTAGGTGATATTATTATACTCATTTTAAAGAGGAGGAAACTGAGACTAGAAGTGGTTAAGAGACTTTCCCAAGGTCATATAGCTAGCATGGTGACAGAAATGGGACTAGAGCTTCAAGCAGGATTCAAACTCTCATAGCACAAAGGTGTCAAACGCTCTGGGGCAAAACTCCTGAGTGCAGCCCCAAAAATCAGATTAAAATGTAAAATTAACAAAATAAACAAAAAATACAATAGAACACAGACGATGTTAATATGTGGTTTTCTAAGTCAATGTACAATTGGCTGTTTCTATAAAGCGGCCTGTTTCTATTTCTGTATGACACAACTGGACCAGACAACTTCTTAATCTCTTCCAACTCTAAAACTATCATCTTATTCACAGAATTATCTGAAATACAAAGACACCATATTTGATTCTCTGGGGGGCGGGGCAGGGTTGAGGAGGTATTATTCTGTATTTCTGACCCATAAACTGCTAATAAAATGGAAGAAAAAGAATATGTCACAGCACTGTGTTTGAGCCTCAACTACACAGTTGAAAGAACATACATCATTTGAAAACTACAAAGAAGCTAACAAGAATTATGCACTGAAGAGCTTATGCGTTAGATTTGAATTTCTATAAATGTTTAAATTCCATTTGTCCTGGGAATACAGCTAATCAAACTCTGACATATAATTAAAACCAAGAAAATATACCTTTCAAAGATTCCATTCTAGAGTTTCTTATTAGAATACTGGTATACTCATTTCAGGTACAAAAATCAACATGAGCCATCAATATATTGGAACTCCTATAGGAGCCTTCTGTGTGTTACCCCTGGCTCAAGTCTCCTCCCACTCCAATCCACCCTCCACTCAGCTGAACAAAGTGATTTTTCTAAAGCCATAGGTCTGACCATGCCAACCTCACCCCACCACCACCGCTCAATAAACTCCAGTGGCTCCCTATTGCCTGCAGAATCAAATTATAAAATCTTGTCTGGCCTTTAAAACTCTTCACAAACCTACCGCTGTATCTCTTCTTAGACTTTATTCCCCATGGCATACATACTCTCTACAATTCAGTAACAATGACCTTCTTGCTCCTCCTCACACAGGAGGGCCTTTTCACTTGGCTGCCCCCCATGCCTGGAATGTTCTCCCTATTTGTAAAGTACTTAGCAGAGCCTGGCACATAGTAGGCACTTAATAAATGCTTGTTCTCTTCCCTTCCTACCTCCTAACTTTACTCAAGACTCATCTCAAATCCTATCTTCTGCAGAGGTCCTTTCCTGGTTCCCACCCCCAGCCCTCACCCTTGGAGATTACCTTCCCATGACACTGTCTATGTCTTGTATGCAAAAATTTTGCAAATTGTCCCCAGCATTAGAATCTGAGCTCCTAAGGGTATGTATTTTTGTCTTTCCTTGTATCCCTGGAACATAATAAATAAATAATAAAAGCATATTGATTAACAGATTAACATAAAAATACTTACAAAAGGTTATTTTTGCACATCTTATTAAGCTCAAGTTTTCCAACATGGAATACATCACCACCAAGCCAACTGCCATCTCCAACCTCTTTCTGAGTTTTACCAACACTTTCACTGGGAAGAAATCCCAACTGGCTGGCCTTCTATAACCTCTTCTCTTCCCTCAGATCTCCTTCCCCTTCACATACATACTCAAAACCAGCGGGATCTCAAGGTAGCTCCTCACCAAAATAGTGGGACTCTTTACCAAGGAGGAATCCCCATTTTTAAAAATTCTAATGAGCTGGCAATAATCAAGTCAAACTATCTCTGGGGGAAAAAATTGCCAGTAATGATAAATCAAAATCAAGAAGAGGATCTGAATATTCTTACAGTTTCAACCAAAAACAATGCAGGGCTGTTAGTACACTCAACTCTTTCTTCATAGAAAGAATGAGGAAAATCTCAGGAAATATACGACCACCCCCGGCACACAGTGCCATGGTTCCTGCTAGCTCTAAGCTCATAGACACTCTTTTCAACTGTCACTTTCAATACAAAAGAGAGAAGTCTCAAGGTTTAGGCACTTTTCTTCACATACTATTTGACTTTTATTTTACTAAAATCACCCCTTGATTTTTTCAGGTCATTTATTATGTTTTCCCCACCAAAATCAATGTTTCCAGAAGTCAGGTTTATAACAACCAGGTGAAGTAGTCAGCACTTAGGTTCTGCACACCTCTGAACTACTTTTCATACAAAGGTACCAAATGCTTTCCTTTTAATTAGCAAAGGAAATTAAAAAGTTAGTGAAATAATAAAGTTTCACCCCTTCAAGTAAAATTCCCACATTCATTTGGGGTGAATGAAAATCAGCTGGAGGAGACAGTGGAGAATTAACATCAGAAGGCCAATGTGTTAAATTACATTGACTCAAAATTTATTTTTATAATTTGTGACTATTTTAGTATAATAATACAAATAATTACAAGCAACCATTACAACACAACTCTGAAATAAAAAATTTTCATCCTACTATCCTTACTATGAGCAAGCACACTGTGTCAATTGCTGACCAGTCTGGTCCTTCAAGGGAGTATTCTTAAATCCAAAGCCTTCTCTGTGGTTGTTGCTGTTCAGTCATTTCAGTTGTGTCTGACTGACTCTTCCTAACCCCATTTGGGGTTTTCTAGGCAAACATACTGAAGTGGTTTACTATTTCCTTCTCTAGCTCATTTTACAGATGAGGAAACTGAGGCAAACAAGGTTAAGGGAATTTCCCAGGGTCACACTGCTAGTAACTAGTGTCTGAGGTCAGATTTGAACTCTAGAAGATGAGTCTTCCTGAGTCTAACGTTCCATCTAGTGCTGGACCTATCTGCCCTGGGTTCTTCCAAAAACCTTAGCATATCAAATGTCAACCAAATCAAAGTCAGTTTTAATATTGTTTTCCACAGTGACACACAACAGACTTAGGATTCCACTATTGAAGGAAATATATGATGTCCCCAGCACACACAGTACCAGGATGCCTACTAACTTTCAGCTGATAGCCACTCTTTTCAACTGTCACTTTAATACAAAAGAGAGAAGTCTTAAGATTTGAGAACTTTTCTTTACAAACTAATTTGATTTTATCTTACTCAAATCATCTCTTGATTTTTGCTTGGTCATCTATTATATTTCCCCTACAAAATGGATGCTTCCAGAAGTTGGGCTTATATATAGTTGTATATATAATTCTATTATTGATTCCATTGTCTGGGCTCCGTCAGCCACCCACAAAGTTCCCCCAATTTAAATGGCTGTAAGCCGTGTTAATTCACCACTAATACCTTTTCTTTAAAAAGTACCATTCTAAAGGCACTAGAGGATTTAGGGATCCTGGCTGCAGAAGGGAAGGCAGTCTATAATGGAACCCTGGCTGTAACAGGGCCTGTTGTTCATTGTGGTTCTGTTGATGTCATTCAAGTTAACTCTGGAATCTACTCTCCACTGCTCATTCCTAAATCTATTGTCCTATTCTCCAACAAAGACAGGAAGTATAATACAAGGAAAGTCTTGTGGAATCCTTCCAAGCATTCACAAAGTTGGAGGAAAGTTGCTATCAGACTTCATGAACCTAAAACGAATCAAAAAACTTCAAGCTCCCTACTGTGAGTCAGTTTTAGTAATATCTGAACTAAGCATATTAAATAGCTAGCCTTTACGTAGCATTTTAAGGTTTGCAAAGAGTTTTTTTTAATAAATATTATCTCATTTGATCCTCACAACAACCCTGTGAAATACTACTACACTATTCCCATTTTAGAGATGACTTTTCTCCAGGTCACACAATAGGAGTTATCTGAGGCCACATTTGAACTCAGGTCTTCCTGACTCAAGGCCCAGTTATTTATCCTTTGTGCCAGCAGCTGCCTCTTAAAGACAATCAAGCCTGGAGGAGGAATGCATCCCCAGGCACTCAAGATGAACTTCCTTTAGGATATTTTGTTTACTAGGATTCAAATTTAGAGTTGAACACAAAAAGTTTATTCTGCCTTTATTATTTATTCCAACCGACTTATCTTAGAATAGTCATGATTATGTGTATTATATTTTAATTCCCAAACTCTGTCTAATGTGATATTTAATAGAAAGAACACTGGCCTGGACAACAGTAATTGTGCATCTGAAACACTGAGTCCCATTTTCCGCATCCATAAAATGCGAATAATCAGACTTACAGTACGCATCTCAGAGGCTGTTGTGAACAAAGCATTTGCAAACCATAAAGCAGTAGGTACATGTGAGCTGCCATTAGCATCATTATTACTACTGCTCCACCAACATTCTACCCTGATGTCTCATCCTGGCAAGAGGGTGTCCCAGGGTTCCAGAAAGCTATGGCAACAAGGTTCAAACTTTGGACTGATACTAACCAAGCTGGAAAGGACTTGAATAGACACACCCAGTGGTAACAGCAGATATCCCTTTAGCCCAAAATCAGCCTAGTTAAATTCAGAGTCTAACCACTAGGTTAAGTCCAGGGTGACCAAGCTTTAATGACAATAAATTAGGAAGACCATATTCAAAGACACAAAAGACAGAAGGAAAATTACAGCATTGCTAAATTGTTGGTAAAGTTGTAAAGTGGTCCAATTATTATGGAAAGCAATTTGGAATTGAGCAAAAATGGCCATGCCCTTTGACAAGAGAAATCCAGATGCTAGCCATATATTACAAAGAGGGCAAAGACTCAAAATAGTTTTTTAAAAATCCACAGCAGCACTTTTTGTTGTAGTAAGTAACCAGAAATATGAATGGGGGATAACGGGACAAATTGTGAATGTCATGAACTATCACTACCCTGTAAAGACATCATAAACCTGGAGAATTTTGACAAGTGTGAAGACTTATACGAAATGTTACAGAATGAAGAAAGCAGTACGCATCAGGCAGGACTTCAATAATGTCAAATGAAAGGACGATTAAGAGAAATTAAACACTGATTAATTAGGACCCAACTTGGCCCCAAAAGTTAAGAAAATGCACCTATCTCCACTTGCAGAAAAGGAGAGAATATTTTGTTTGGAATATTTCGTGTATTATCAAATACAGTTGATGTTTGGCTTGATTTTGCTAAACTACTTTCTTCCCCCCCCCCAAGTCTTGCTTTTTAATCTGTTACAAGGCATGGTTAGCAGGGCAGAGGACATTTTTAGAAACTTAAGTGATATCCAAACAAAAACTATAGATAAATGACTTTTTATAAAAAGAGGTTCAAGTGAATTGCAGGACAAAAGCCACAGCTTCAATGTTTTTTCCTAAAATCAATCTCTAGCCCATACTATCTGCCATATCTTTTCCACAATCAATAAAATTTTAACTGAGCACCAGGAATACTTTCTCAACATGCTGGCTGCTCAAAATGTAAAAGGCCTGGAAATAGACAATCTTTAAATTCATTATATTCAGATTCTACAGTATTTTGGTGCTTGTGATCAGCTTGGGTTATAAGGGTTGCAGCTACTTCAAATTACGGACTCTGAAGAAGCCAATTAATTAAATCAGGTTTTACTACAAAGCCTGACACCACAGTTTTGTTAATGGTACTTTCTAATTCTTGGACTTGAATTACCTCATTTGGCAGCAGGAACCATAGGTAACAACAGCACGCTAAAAACTTTTGCAATCAGGTTCTGCCAATAATAATTTTGGCCCCAGAAAGAATTTACTCATTGCAAGGGGTGGCTTCTGCTCACTCACTGAGGAGTTCAAAATGTTCTACCAGTTCCAAAGAACAAATCCATTCAATGTGTTTTCTTATGTGCCTATCCAGTGAGGAATCAGCAGCAAGAAGCAATTGACGACTAGGTCCAAGGTTTTAATGAAGCTTGATACACACAGAATGCTTCCCAGGGCTTGTACAGTACAGTTTCCAGGTCTCCCGCTGCATTACCAAGCAATGTTGTGTAGGCTGGATTTGTGCCAATCTTGCCTTAGTAAAGCCTGAAAGCCCTACTGATATTATTCTTCACGCATTGGGGAAGTTGGGCATTAGTCAATCTCAGCTTCCATTATAAAAAGTATCAAGGAGGCAAAAATGTTAAATGTTAACGCTATCATTGGTTACTCATTTACTTACGGCACCTCCCATTGCCAAAGGCAGAGAAACACCTCACTGTCCTCAGTAAACCCAGAACCAAACTTTTAACAAGGTGTTTGTGATTTGAAAGCCCAGCTTGTGAATGCATAGGTCATCACCAGAGCCAAACCATTAAAAGTCAGTTTACTGCCTGGAAGAGGTAATTTCCAACTGTATCAACAAAGTTAAAACTTTTCGGCAGGCTCCTTCTGTGACAGACAAAAATTTTAAGCTCAGTCTTAAAAAGTGCTATCAACAAAAGGCAAACCTTTTTATTCCACGCACATACAGCTTTAGCATCAAATATGCTGCAAAAAGACTATAAGCTTCTTAAAAGCAGGGATAATTATTTTTTGTCTCTATATTCCATGCACAATCAGCTTTAGCATCAAATACACCACAGAGAGACTGTAAGCTTCTTGGGAGCAGGGCTAATTTTTTTAAATTATCTTCATAGCCCCAGATATAGTATTAGCACCTGGCATATAGTAGGAGCTTTCATGCATGTTCATAGGTTGATTTGCTAAGTAAAAAATTTCAAACCTATGGTTTCCACATCACATTTTTTTTCATTGTAATAACTGATGAACATTAAAATTGCAAGTAATGACTATTGCATTATTGCAACAACGCTGTAATTGGTCTCCAGGCTTCTAGTTTCTCACCTCCCATCATACATGCATCCTCCACACAGTTGCCAAACTAATCTTCTTAAAATGCAAATATGACCCTGCCATGCCTCTGTTCAAAAATCTTCTCAAGGGCTCCTTCTGCCTCTGTGACAATGCAAAAATTCATGAGTTTGGGTTTAAGGCACCCTACAATTTGGCCCTGGCCTACTTTTCTAAATTTATTTCACATTATCCTCCCCCCTACCCCAAGGCAATCTGTGTTCCAGACAAACCTGCCTACTATTCCTGAACCTAGCATTCCATTCCCAAGCTGTCCCCTATACAACCAATGCTCCCCCTACCCCGACCTAAGCCTCCCAGAATCCCTGGCTTTTTTCCAAGTGACACTTTCAGCAACATGACTTTCTTGATTCCTGCTTCTTGGTTCCTAAATGCTCTGCATTTAATTATCCATTTACATGTTGTAAAATGTCCTCTACATAGATGTATAACAAGAACATTTAAAAATTTAATCCTCAGAAAGGGCTGTTTGGATATTCTCTGAAAGACTGTTGTTTCAGAATAAAGTCTGTGGTTGCATCAGTCACCATCCAGATAACTTATGGTAGCAATGAACATTTTTGTCAGTATCAAATTCTTCTGCCCCGTGGGCTATTATTCTAAGATCTAATCAACACACACACACACACACACACACACACACACACACACGCCTCAATACAAATGCTATTTTGGCATTCAAAGCCCTTCATAGCCTAGCCCCCTTCTATCTTTCCAGTTTTTTTATATCCCACTCCTCAACAAGCTACATACTCCTTGATCCAGTGACACCAGCCTTCAGGTTGTTCCAAGAACAAGACACAACATCTCTCAGCTCCAGGCATTTTCTCTGGCTGTCGCCCATCCCTGGAATGCTCTTCCTTCTCCACTCTTAACTACTGACCTCCCTGGCTTCCTTTAAGTCCCAACTAAAATCTCACCTTCACCAGGAAACCTTCCCTAACTTCTCAATTCCAATGCTTTCCCTCTTTTATTACTTCCTATTTATTCTGCACAAACCTTGCTTTGGATATATTGTCTGCATGTTGTCTCCCCTATTAGATTTTAAGTTCCTTGAGGGCAGAGGCTATCTTTGGCCTCTTTTTGTATCCCTAGCATTTAGCATGGTGTGTGGCACATAGCAGGCACTTAATAAATGTTTATTAATTGACAAACTGATTAGGAGTCATGCTGATGAAAGAATGAATTTCTTACTAGTTACTAGTGTGACAGAGCCTAACTATAACTTTTCAAAACTGATTCCCACCCAGCCTCACAGAAACATCTTTATTTATTTTTATGTGTTTTTATGATATTTGTGTTGTCTTCCCCCATTAGAATGAAAGGTCCTTGAGGGCAGGGACTGTCTTTATTTTTTTTTTATTGCATTTGTGCTCCCAATGTTTAAGCACAGCCTAGAACAAAGTAGCACAAAGTAAGTGTTTAATAAATGCTTTGTCCTTGGCTAGTTGACTTGTTCTTAAAACAGATAAGACTTTGGATATCTGAAATTATATAGTGGACTGTGGTCTATCTGTGAACCTCATGACCAGTGATCATCTCGGTGTGTATCTCAATATTTCACTTTAGGCTACAGTAAAAAACAGAAGTCTTTGTATTATACCTTTAACAACTAGGCCATGTGTGTGCAAAAATGTATGTGTGTATATGTATATGATACATATATGACATATTTAAATAAAATATATGTGTATATGATATATTTAAATAATATATGTATGAGAGAGAGAGACAGAGAGAGAGAGAGAGAGAGAAAACGAACACTCACACACTCATTTATTACCCCTTCCCCTTCTCTTTTAACCATGTCTGGAATTTCACTGGTAATGAGAACTGCTAAAGAAAATACTCCCTCCCCTAATGCAGATTAGTGCCTGCTCTGCAATTTAGAGGCTTTAGTTTCCTGCCATGGAGAAGGGGGGTAAATGACATTCAATATGACAGAGTCATACTCAGTTCCTTCTTGACATGCGGCTACCTCTCTGCAGCATTTCTCTGCAAGTTAAAAGTATTTTAGTAACTCAGAAATATGGCCTTCTCCTCAAACTCCTCAAGGTTCCACAAAATCCCTTTGGTCCTCCCACCAATTTTGCTATCTACCTTGAAATGCCAATGTTCTTTCCTTGGATCATAACTCTCCATGGCATCTTCAGAATCCAGTTGCTGAGAAAAGTTCATCTCAGCTTTGTTACTTCCACTCTGGGGCTGAGCTGGCTTGATTACTGAGTTGAGTGCAAATTTAGCCAATCCTAATTCTATCCATCCTGCCAAGGCTTCACATACCATTCAGTCATCCACCTGGGGTCACACCACTCTTACCTTTTCTACCTCTTGCTCTTGGCACAGAAATCAAATCAAATCAATACCACCACTATTACTCGATAAGATGTGTCTAATGACTGCCCTATGGATCAACTCCCCATCCCTGGGACCCTCCAGACCAAAAATTTTTCTCCTTGCTATCATAGCCTGTGGGAACTGTCTTCCCCTATTACAATATTATATTAAACACACATTCCTTGACAATCAGGTCTCTCACTCTTTGCATCTGTATTCCCAGCACTTAGCACAATCCCAGGAACATAGTAAGTACTTAATAAATTTTCTCCCCATTCCAATATCCGGTACCAATGGTAATTGCTAATCAAACCTTATGGTGGGATGTGAGCGAAAAGGCTGAGACAGCCAATAGGATAGGAGGAATGGTTTTCTTAAGCATCATAGGAAATCACAGAGATCTAACTTATTTGAAACACTTGCTATTTCCTTTCCTACTATATTTTCAATGCTTATGAGTTACCTAGTATCTAGATCAGAGGATTTGTTCCAAAGGACTGCCTCACAAGTCACTCTAAAACCTAGCAGGCAGTCTGAAGACCACGAGGTCGAAAATTCTCTACTGTTGCAAAGTTTTTATTCTGGAAAAAGCAAAGATTTCAGAAAAGGACTGCTTTACCCTTTTATTGCCTGCTAAAGCAAAAGATCTCCAACAGAAGGGATGGCCTCTCAAAGTGGAAAGCATGGTTGGATGTCACTTGACACCAACCTTCTGGGCTCTGGCCTCATACCAAAAGATAGGCAATGTCTTCACAAGAAACCCACTCACTAGAGAGTTTAACCTGGTACACAGGAAAATGCTACTCATAATGACTACTGCACTTTGAAATATTCCATGAAGTATTTATTCCATTCAGTCTGCCTCAGGAAACCCATCCATTAACTCTCCAACTCCTCCTCTTTTACCTCCTGTTGAATAGCGCTCTTCAAAACAAACTGGTCTGGTTCCACAACAGAGATTAAGGCCAAGCTTCACCACATCAAATCAACTCCCCTTCTCGTGGCTGAAGTCTCTTCAAAGAATTACAGCAGGTTAGTTAAAGGTGACAGGACCTGGTTTCTTGCTGGGAAATCAGGCTAGCTTTTCTTATGTCAATGTTTTATATTTACAATCCTACAATCTCTAAGAGAATGGTTATTTTGTATTTCTCTCCAAACCCTTTATTAATAAAAATAAAATTTTATACAAGTAACTTGATAAAAATTAAAAATAAACTTAATAAACTCTAGGTACTACTTGGCTTACTATAACTTAAAAAAAAAACTTGTTTATTCATTCCAAAATCACTTAGCCTTTACTTTTTAAAAACTTGATAACCTTCCTTGCAACTATTTCATTAACATTTTAAAATTCATTTATTCTCGTTGTTTTACTTTGACCATGGATAAGCCTTAAGTAAAATAAATTCTTTTGAATTTTTTTTAATTTTTTTATGCGAACTTAACCCTATGCTTCCTAAACCCTTTTGCTCTATAAGATATTCTCTCCTATCTCTTTAGGGGTGATGGGATGCAGTGGAAAGTGTTGGATTTGAAATCAAAAGAACTGGGGGTCAAATCCTAGCTCAGCCACAACCTGTATAACTTTGAGCAAGTTCACTTAACCTGTCTAGGCTTCAAATTCCTCAACTATAAAACGAGGGGGTTGGTCTAGATGACCACCAAGGGGAGTTAGAAAACTCTCCATCTAAGATCTTAGGATTTCTCTCCTTTTGCACTTCTATCCTGCCTTTGCTTAAATCCAATTTACTTGCAAGTGAAGACATCATCCTCCTTATGTCACTGGTCCTCTTCAAAGAATGAAGGACAAACAACAATACTAAAATTAATGTATCTAACTAAGCCCAGGAAAAAAAGATCTGGGTTTCAATTCTTATCTCTGAGACATACTCAAGTTCTATCGTGGGGAAGTCTCAACCTCTCTAGCAGCCAAGGCAACTTTGTATGTAACATGTTACACATTTCCTATATTTCCTACAATCCAGGATATCACTAATCTAAACCAAAAAGATAAATAAATCTATATATTAAATATTCAAACCTACACAGAATATAACAAAGATGGACATATGCCATCACTACTTGTTTTTATTAAATAAAACAATTTTAGGATTACTTGTGTTTCCATTTCACATACCAAAGCTGAAATGGGTATCTGCCATCCCAAAGTCAGAAAATCACATTTCCTAACTTTTCCATTCTATCAGCCAATGCAGCTTCTATTAAACAGTCTGAGGGCAATCATGCTTCCAATTCATTAGGGAAAGTTCAATTTATCCCAAGTATGTGAGCACATAAGTATGCTGTAAAAAAAAAAAATGCTTTCTGAAATAGCAACAGAAAGAACTGGCTACTCTATTAGGACTCTTCATCTTCAATAATTATGATTTTGATATATATTAAAAATTGGCTTCTAAGTTGCTACTCAAACATGATGCTTGATTTTTAAAATTCTACTTTGGTATGTCACGCAGTCTAATTTATGTTAGAGACAATTAGCCTTTGACACTGCATTTAATTAAGTAAGTCATTACGGAATTTTAATAGGAGCATTAATACAGGCATGTAAGAAGAGTAAATCATACTCTTTTAGATCTCAACTTACAAATCAGCCAAATTTGACTGTTAATGGAAATGCCAGACCAAACTCAAAGCCTAAGAAATCAAAATGCCAAAAAGACAGGACTATTAGCTGTGCGAAAGTACTCAGGCATCTATGGTCAAGTGCCAAATTTTAGTATTTCTTTGGAGTACTTAAACTTGTTTTCTTAGTTTCCTTTTTTTAAATGCCTTATTCTTGTCTCTTGACTTTATAGTGTCCTAAATCTCCAATCTAATGATTTACAATTCTAACTTCATGACACCTTGGGTTTTCCCCAAATAGCTCAATTAGTGTCAAAAAATGGCCTCCCTCCTCCAAAAAGAAAATCAAAATATATCAAAATTAATCTTAATTGTTAAAACAGGTCTGTGTACTCTTAGGTAGGAATTAAATATGGTAAGAAATCCAAAAGGTCTGCCAAGAGCACATTGTTTCTATACCTAAACTGTAAACTTGTTGAGCATAAAGCCCAAACCTTCTAGTCTTTTTTTTTTAAATCTTCAGAGTGCCTGGCACCATTCTCAGATATACAATGAGTGCTCAATATATGTCTACCTAGGAAATAATCTCTAAAGGTCTCTGTCAAGCATATTCCATTAAAATGAATACTTCTTCAACTGAAGTCCTGCTCTGATGTCTCACGGGATGGAAGTGAACCAAGTTTTTCAAGGATTTTTAAGCCAAAACCAAATTCTGAGAGGCCTCACACGTAGCTGGAAAAGCTTCTAGTAAAAGCTTGGTGATCGACTCTGGGTCTACTATCCTAGGACCAAGTTGTTTGCTTAATAATTTTAATAAGTTATAAATTACACATATATAAATTAATAAGTTATATAATGATGTCAGTAAGTTCAAAAGCAACAGCAGAGAGGGCCTAAGTTATTAGATGGATTTTTCTTTTTTTTAATTTACTTTTTTCATATTTAATTAATTTATTTATTTTTAGTTTTAAACATACACTTCCATAAGTAAATGTATTTTCCTTAAAGAACATACAGCACGTACCCTTGCAACATCTCATGTGACAGGCAAACACACCTGGCTGCAGAAAAAGCATTTTTCATTGCCTAATTTTAATAAATCAATCAGCTTAATCAGATGTCATGGTGAAAACAAATTAACATATTTTCTTGCTATATTCTTATACTTGTTCTAAGAAATTGAGTCAGACACAAAGTCAGCTAAACATTCTAAGGTTTTCAAGCAGCACAGATAGCTAACACTAGCCAACACAAAGTTAATGAAGTAAGATTTTTTAATCTTTTGACCAGATCTGTAATTTCAGCCCTTCAGTCAGTCAGTAAATACTCAGTCAATAAATATTAAGCACCTATTATGTGCCAGGCTGGGCAGCTAGGTGGTACAGTGGCCAGAGCACTAGGCTTGGAACCCCAAAGACTCCTCTTCCTGAGTTCAAATCTGGCCTCAGACACTTACTAGCTGTGTGACCCTGGGCAAGTCATTTAACCCTTGTTTGTCTTAGTTCCTTAACTGTAAAATGAGCTGGGGAAGAAAATGGAAAACCACTCCAGTATCTCTGCCAAGAAAACCCCAAACAGGGTCATGGAGAGTCAGACACGACTGAAAAATGATTTAACAACAACAATGTGCCTGGCACCATTCTAAGTGCTTGGGATACAAAAAGAGGAAAAGTCAGTTCCTACCCTCATGGAGTTTACAATCTAATGGGGAAGACAACAAGCAAAGAAATATGTAGAAAACAGGCTACATGCAGGATTAATGGGAAATAATTAGGAAGAAAGGCATTCGAACTAAAAAGGATTTGGAAAAGCTTCTTGTAGAAGATGAGATTTTAGTTGGGACTTGATGGAAGCCAGTGAATCCCAGAGGTGGAGGTGAAGATGAAGAGGAAGAGCATTCCAGGCCCGGGGGTGGGGGGGGGAGTGGGGGGGGGTACAGCCAGGGGAAATGCCTGGGGCTGAACGATGAAGTGGTTTGTTCAAGGAATGTAGGAAATTATTGATCTGTCCCCAAAATCAGATTGGTTCTGGTTTTGCAATTTACAATGTTAAGGACTGCCTCAGACACTGAGAGATTAAGAGACCTGTCAGGACTCTAACACTAGTAGGTATCAGAACAAGGCCTTAAAAATAAGTATTTCCCCACCCAGTCTTCTCTAACAGATTGCTCTCATCACTATTACCAACCCCACCCCACTCTCTCACTAATTTTTTCTCCATATGCTAGCTTCCCTCCCCTCTTGTCTATAAACAAGATGCCTCTTCACACACAAAAAAGAACCTTCACTTGATCCCACCATCCTCAGTAGCTCGCATCCTATCTCTCTCCTCCTCTCCTAAACTCCTTGAAAAAGCCATCTATATTCATGTCTCCCCCTTCTTATTCTCTTCTAAACCCACTGAAATCTGGCTTCCAACCTCATAGTTTGAACTGCTCACCCTAAAGTTTTGACTGCCAAACTTCTCCGCCTGTTCTCAATCATCATCTTCTTTGACCTCTTCGGAGTTATTTGACAGGATTGATCACCTCCCACTGCATACTCCCTCCTCTCTAGGTTTTCAGGACATCACTCTCTTGGTTCTCTTCCTATCTTTCCATTTTCATTCTCCTTTGCTGGATCCTCATCCTTGTCATACTCCCTAGAGCTGTGGATGTCTCCCAAGGTTCGGTCCTGGGCCTTCTCTTTTTGCTCTGTATTCTCTCACCTGGTGATCTCATCAGGTCCCATGGGTTCAGTTATCTCTACAGAGATTCCCAGATCTATGAAATCTAGTCTATCTTTTGAGTTCCAATCTTAAATTTCCTACCGCCTTATCGATAAGACATTAGGAACTGGATGTCCCATAAGCATCTCGAATTCAACATGTCCAAAAAAAAAAAATCACATTATCTCTCCCATGTCCCTCACTTCAAAAAAAATAGAAAGAAAAAATGCTCTCCCTTTATCCAAACTTTCCTACTGTTGAGGGAACAACCATCTTCCCAAGCCTTTTGACTCCTTGTTTTCAGTCACTGCCCTTCACAACTTCTTCCCCTTCTCTTGTACAGCCTTCTGCCTGGCTGTATTGGCTTTAGCAAGTCTTTCATTTTAAGAACAGATGGGAAGAGTGACCTCAGGCATTTTCACCCAGCCCTTCAGCCCCTCCACCCTTGTGGTGACTTGCTACTCTGTCAGGAGTGTATGGAGTATTCAGAGGACTAGCCCCTCCAATGTCAGGGCTTACAGAAGTGCTCATCCACTTTTGGCATCCACTTTTCCCTCAACTCAATCAATCTTCCTGTGTCATGAAGTCAAAGTCCTTCATCGTCCTGGTTGCCCTTTTCAGGAAAGGCAGGATCCAGATTATCAATGTTCTTCTCAAACCATGATACCCGGAACTAAACACAATAGTCCAGATGAGGCCTGACAAGGGCAGAATACAGGGGGATGATCACCCCCCTATTCCTAGAAGCTCCGTCCCTACCTAACACAACCCAGCACTTCATTTTTTTTTCACTATCACATTGCACTGCTAAGTAATACTGAGCTTACGGTCTACTAAAAAGCAACAGAAAAAAAAAAAACAGATCCTTTACATAGTCACCGATGTCTAAATGTGTCTCCCCTATCTTGCCACTGGACCCAGTGGCTCTAGAAGAGAGAGTAAAGCTGGTGATTTTGCACAACCCTCCCTCACTTAAATCCAATTTGTATGTCATGGCATCACCTTCCTGATATCATGGTTCTCTTTGAGAACAAAGGACAAACAGCAACATTTAGTGGAGTTGACTGTTTGGACCCAAGTGCAAGACTTTACATTTATTCCTATAGAGTTCCATCTTATTAGATGCATCCCAAAGCTCTAACCCAGAGGTTTTCAACTTGGGATCCACAGATCCCTCAATTTCACCCCAGAGTCCATGTGTAGATTTCAGGGGATCTCTGAGCTTGGGTGGGGAAAAAAATTACATCTTTGTTTCAATATAACTGGTTTCCTTTGTAATTCTATCTTATATATTTTAAAATATTATTCTAATTTCACCTGATTGCCAAAGGGATCCACAGTATATTTTAAAAAATTAAGAATCCCTCACATATCCTGTCAAGATTCTTTCCATCCATTGTATTAACTCTCCCTCATAGCTTTGTGTCATCTGCAAATTTGATGCCTTTATGCCCAGTCATTGATAAAAATGTTAAACAGCAAAAGGCCAAGTACAGATCTTTGGAGCATTCCACTGGAGACCTCCTGCCACAATGACACACTGGTCCATTAACAATTCTGAGTCCGGCCATCCACCTACTTCTGAATCCATCTGAATATGTCATCTAATCCCTATCTTTCTATCTTCTCTCCCAGAATAGTAATAAAGCTTAATAAAAAATGCAAAAACCTAAATAAACTAAATCCACAGCATTCTCTTTATCTATTAGTTTAGTAACCCTGTTTTTATTTTTTTTAAAGGAAATCAGATTAGTCTGAAAAGACCTGTTATCAATGAAGCCAGACTGGGTCTTTATAATCATCATTTCCCTTTCCAAATGTATGCCAACCAGTTGTTTAACTATCCATTCTAAAATTTACCCTGGGAATCAATGTCAAACTCACTTGCTTATGATTGGCAGAGTATTCTCATCTCTTTTTTTGAAAATCAAGATACTAACCTTCTCCAATCTTATGATACCTTTCTCGTGTTCCATGATCTTCCATACAGCATGGATTCTTGCTTTGTAATCTTATCTGCCAGTTCTTTCAGGACCAAAGGATGCATAGTTTAACTGGGCCAGAGGAGTTGCATTTATCAAGGGCTGCTAAATGATCTCTTAACTAACTCCTTACTTATCTTGGGTACCAACTCCCTGTTAGTCATTTTTGCTCCCCAACTCCAGTGTAGCCATCATTCTCCTTAGCAGAGAAAACAGAAATAAATAATGCAGACTAAATTTAAAAGTGTGTCCTGCATACTTTTTTCTTTCAGAGAGCTAGCTGTTAAATATTTACCTGCACACCACCGCTTCGAACTCTCACCTATGATCCTACAAACATTTCCTAGTTTTTGTAGTAACGTCACATATTCATGTCTAAAATTATAAACTAATTATAACAGAGCAAATGTTTGATGAATGAACCCAGTGAGTAAGCTTTAGGCATGATCTAATACAATTCCTTTATTTCACAGATGAAGAATCTGAGTATCAGATAAGTGAAGCAATTTGCCCATGGTCACACAGCAAGTACGTGTCAGAGTTGGGATTTGAACCCAAATCTTCCAGTACTCTATACACCACTCTAAGTCTCTCAACTTTGATGGGCCTGAGGTTCCACATGTATAAAATGTGTGAGTTGAAGGAGATGATCCCCAAGGTCCACTACACTTGGTCCAGTATAACCTGTTGGGCCAGCAGCAGCTAACAGAGTAGACACAGGACGTACCAATTATCAGCTGTGTGACTCTAATGGCAAGCAGTGACCCTGGGACAAGATATTTTATTCAAATATTTCTTGAGAACTAACTTACCTGCAAGGCACTACTAGGGGCCGGAGAAGTGACTAGAGAGATGAGTAAGAAACCATTCCTGCCACAGAATGATTTAGAATCTAGCAGGGGCCACATACACAGAAAATTTTATCCTAAGAGTAAAACTCCCAGATAGCAGGAAGTTTGCCCTTTTTCATCTCTGTATCTCTCCACCCTGCCTCATCGTCACCACTTACTTTCTAGGTATTTAAGTACTGATACTAAGACATGTATGTATATATATGAGAGGTACAAGGTGTTCTGAACCTCAGAGGCAGTTACTGAATCAAATAACCCAAGTAAAATTTATACAATTAATACCAAGTAAAATTAAGTACTTGAGAGGTACTAGGTGTTCTGTGCCCCAAAGGTTCAATTCTATTTATAAAAAGCACCATTCTGTTGATATTTTCTATGATTCTCACGTCAGAGTGATTTAAAAAAAAAACTTTTATATTTGCTCAGATGTACAGTGGCCATGGAGTCGGGAAGACCATAGTTTCAATCTTACCTTCTATCCTCAACTAGCTGTGTGACCCCAGGCAAGTCTAACTATTTCTTTGGGTCCCCACTTCCTCATCTGTAAAAAGAAGAGGCAGGATTCAATGACCTCTAAGGTCCCTTTAGCTCTAAAATCTATGATCATGCCCATACTATGATGTGATGTTAGATTTTGGTTTTGACAATAATACAATGAAACATTTTATGGTAAGTTATCCTTTCAAATAAGGAAATTTCTACCTTCCCCATTTCTTTGAGTCCTGTCAAGGTATAAACTCTGATAAAAGTAAGTAACAAATTCTTTTACAAAGTAGGATATCTTTTGGAGGCAGAATGAGTATAGTAGGAAAAAAAAACTTGAACTTGAATCTGGGGTCATATGAGACTAGAGTTTTTGAATCCTGATTCCAATACTTACTACCACTACTACTACCACCACCACCACCACCACCACCACCACTACTACTACTACTATGACCATAGGAAACAAGTCATTTTGTATCTGTGAGCCTCAGTTTCTTCATCTATAATCGAAGGATAATATTTGCACTACCAGCTTATTATTACTGTTATTGTCTTATATAAGATAAGGCACTACACACACACACACACACACACGGATTATTTTACCTTTTTTACTTTTAAAAAAAATCCAAAGGTACCAACATAGAGAATTACCCAGTACTTCACAGTTTTAAAAAAGAAAGATGATGAGTTATAAGTCATTAGGTTATAAAAGGAAGGTCAGTACAAATGTATGCCCATTAGCAGAAAAAAAAACCAGCTAATCCTCATCATTTTAGAAGGCTTAATAATTTGTTTCATCACATACAGTGAAAGTTTCCTCCCTCATAAGGAAGTTTGATACATCAACTAAAGAAATACTGCATCTATAGTGAGTACATAAAAATGCAGTCTTGAGAATCTAAATACAACTATCTGATTAAGCCCATGCTACCCATTTGTTCTGTACAAAGTTTGAAAATCTTACAATTTTCTACAGCAAAAAAAAAAAAGGAAAACATACTACCTGCAGCTGCTGTTTCTGCCCCAAAATCAAATAAAAATCTAAAGAAAATGCTGCTCTCTCAAGAAGTTATCATGAGCAACTCTGTTCTTATCACTGAGAAAGTTCCCTTGACCTTCTGAATAGCTCTAACAGTAGGCACAAAACAAGAAAAATCAGCAGATTCCATCTGTGACATACCCTGGGCAGTTCAGAGCCTGGGAAAGCTAATAACTCAAACACTGGACTATCAGATCCTTCTGTTGAAAGGAAAAGCCTACATTTTCTAAACCTGATTTTTCACCTAACTGGAAAGTTTGATACATATTTGTTAAACAAATTACTTTCTTGAGCATTACGTCCCAAGTGGGTTGGGACCAATGTGTGTTTCCTCTCACCTGCTAAGAGGATCTTAAACAATTCCCCCAGCACAGTGGATTCATGTAAAAGAATTATTTGCCTAAACATTAGACTCATTTCCCCCTCTTAAAAGATCCTTAAAAGACCCTTCCCTTCTTGTCTCATAATTAAAGCATTATTCTTAGCAATGCCTAAGGAAATAGTATAACAGTCATTTTTCTTTTGGTTTTATTTGACCAAAAAGAGAATGAGGCAAAGAAAGTACCACAAACTTTCACCGGATCCTGAGGTCACCTAACAATAATAATAATAATAATAATTTTTAAAAAAACAGGGATACTTTTCATCTTCCGTGGTTAAAACTCTATCAAA
Source organism: Trichosurus vulpecula (assembly GCF_011100635.1). Taxonomy (NCBI): domain Eukaryota; kingdom Metazoa; phylum Chordata; class Mammalia; order Diprotodontia; family Phalangeridae; genus Trichosurus; species Trichosurus vulpecula. The sequence continues at coordinate 150,622,016 of NC_050576.1, read as the reverse complement.
AGTGGTTTAAATCTTTAAAAGTTTAATTGTTCACTCAGGTTTCCAAAGACCCTGACATTCTATCTTTTTTCAACAGAAAGGACAAAGAAAAAAAAATCAGAAGCTTAAGAAAAGCCTCAGGTTAAACAAAATCATCCTCATGCCTCCTTCTTTTGAGAGAAGTGAGCCCCTCTGTTTGCCAAAGCTACCCTGTGCACTGATCACCAGCCAGCTATGCAAGGTGGCTGCTCCAGAAGGAATGTTTATTTTTGGCAATCTCTAAGTTACTTTGGGAACTATTGTGATAACGACTATGCGTAAAGTGGGAAAAAATGCACAGTGGAAGTCAGAGATAAAGCTGAATTCCAGTTCAAGTCAAGCTTAAAGGTCCTGGTTTTTTGTTTTTGTTTTTTGTTTTTGTTTTTGTTTTTTACATTTCACTCAGCCTTTATAACTTCAGGACCAGTGACAGAAAATCCCTCTTCTTAACAGCTTCCACTGACCAGAAGTTCCTATGAAGAAACATCAATATCTATGTGTCTTTTGGGGGGGGGGATGGTACAACCAGAACAATGCCACAGAGTAACGCATTCTATGCAATTCCACACAATTTCTATTAAGATCTCCCATTATGGACACCCTCTAATTTATTTTTCTTTGGCCCGGCTTCGAGGCACATATTTAAATAGTATTTTATTTTTCAAAAGTATATTATTTAAAAAGACTTTTCTAAGTATTTTGTCACCAATACTAAAACATATTATAACTATAGTATCACCACCAATACTATAAAACAATTATAATCCCACTGTTTAAAAGTAATATTACTGGGCAAGAGGAAAGCAAAGCAAGATGGCCCTTTTACAAAATTTCCACTCTGGAAAACTTGAAAATGCAGGAATACTCATTACCTTCCTCCTACTAATGATCCCCCCCCCAAAAAAAATGTAATTACATTAAATATTTCTGAACAAAATCACTTTCACTTCATTGGCACAAGCTAGCACAATCCATATGTTCCATGGCAGCCTATAGTAACGAGTAAATACCAAGTACAATGGAAGGACCACTGGCTCTCAAATCAAAGCATTTCAAATCTCACTCTCAGAAACTTTCACAACCTCTCTCGGCCTCAGTTTCTATACCAGTCAAATGAGGGAGTTGGATTCCACAGCCTCTGAAGTCTCTCCAGTTCTTGATCTTTGATTCTAGGAAGATCTCAGGAAGTTGTATGGGAGATAATGGAGGCTTTATCAGGAACTCCAACCAAGAAATGGTTGTTGAAATGCCAGTAATTTGGGAATCACTAACTGAGGGCAAGGCAAATAATTTCCAAAGATGTGAGAAGATCTTATCTTCATTCCTAAAAGCCTGAGAAGATGGGATGGATGGGAGCTGTAAAAGACATGAAACAATACACATATGAACTGTGTAAAATAAACTCCCACCAAAGGAGCACTAAGCAGCAGGCCACCATTTAAATGAAGTATTGATGTAGGGAACAGGACTCGTCTCTTTTTAAAACATTTTTAACCAGCAGCTGTTTCATTTTCTTCTACCCAGAGAAGATTTTTTTCAAGGTATTATCAAACAATCTGCTCAAAGTCCCTAAGCTCAAAAGCGGTATCATGTTAGCTCATTAAAAGATATAGACAAATCACAGACAACAAGAGCTTCATTAGGAATCACCCCCAATGACCTCGGCACAGTTCTTCCCAGCACTGGGAGCTGGCCAGTAGACTCCAGTAAGATTTTTGTGTGTTGTGTGAATAGTATACAGGCCTCTGGTATACTGCAATGGCTCCCAAGAAACCCTTTTGCCCTTGACTAAATGATTACTATTATTGCTATTCATCAAGTGTCTCTTAAGCCTTCTATTATGAGTCTGAATTTTAAGCAGGAGGCCAGTTCCTTTACAACAGGCTCTAATCCAAGCCTTCACTAGCCTTTCTTTCAAGGCCGAAAAACTGTCTGCACTTTCCCATTATTTTAAAACTTCCCAATCCCTCTCTCTCCACCCCCATCCGATGTACTTCAGGATGAGGAAACAGAGAGATCTAGCACAATGCCAAGAGTTCTCATTTATTATCCCACTTTAAATCCATGGAAAATCACTTCATGGAAAGTCAGTGCTGGAGCAGCTACGGATAAGCAGGCACAGTCATACATACCCTGCTGTTGGAACCACCCTTTCTGAAAAAAAAAAAACAACTCTGGACTTGAGCAGAAAGTCAGGGATCCCCACCACGGGTTTTCTATAACCCACGGAGGGTAATGAGAGGAAGGCCCCATGTAGGCCAAAATATTGCTAGCAGTACTTTTTTATGGTAGCGAAAAACAAAGTGGGTGTCAATCAACTGAGCAATGGATGAACAAACTGTGGGCTATGAATGTGATGGAATAATAAGAAATGAGCGCGGAATGCAGAGAAATCAATTATGTGAACTGGGGCAGAGTGAAGTAAGCTGAACCAGACACAGGATGACTACAATAATGAAAAGAAAAGAATACTAAGAGGAAGGCCAGCTGTGAGTAACAAATGAACAGTTTTGGTCCTGAAGAACACATCATCAAAGCACCTTCCTCCTTCTAGAAGGGGGGAGGGAGGGGGTACATGTGTGGAAAGTTACATACACTGCCTGTTGGGGTCTCTGTCTCCATGGGTTTTATTTAACAGTTTTTCTTTGTTACAATGGGGAGTTCATTTGGGGGAAGGGGAGGGAAGAAGAAAAGGAAAGAAATGGCTAGAAAATGATTAATGTCAAGGCAAAAGGCATCCATAACATTTTGAAATAACAAAAATCTATCACTATTTTAAGTCTTATAAAAAGGAATTTTTTTTTAAACAAATCACCAAATCCAGGGCTCCAAATTAATGGCAAAAAACAAACACTACTCGAGCGAAGCAATGTTACCAAAATGTGTTTGCTACAGCTCCATTTTCCCTAGATAAAATAAAAGAGAAGAAATGATGGAGCAGAATACCCAAAGCTCAGGTGAGAGAATTGCAAATGGCAGAAGAGAAACTTCACGGCTATACTGTAAAGTACCTTGACATTAGATCAGTGACTTAGAACTGGGTGAGACCCGAGCAGCCTTCTAATCCCTTCATTTTACGAATGGAATCACAAAGGTTAAGTGACATGCCCACCACCACTGGGCAAGGAAGCATCACAGAATGGTACCCTAATTCCAGAGCCAGTCCTCTCTGCACAATGAGATACAATCAAGAGCTAAATCTGGATTTGCACCCAGGTCCCCGAATTCCAGAGCCAGTTCTTGCTGCATGAGATACAGTCAAGAGCTGCTTGGAATGGATGCAAGGCCCAAGGCCATGTTTGTTTACCTCTTGGGTATTCTGCTTCTGTACAGGAAGGGTCCACTTTTAAATCTATGATGATCAAATACAGGCCCCCAAGATCATTTCCTCTTCTTAGATCATAGTTTAACAATGAAAGCTGAGGGGTGGAGGGGTGTGCAAGAATATGCTTTTTATTCATTCACAGATCTAAAATCTGTCACACCTACTGTGCATAGGACACTGTATTTCAGCAGATTCTATCACCCTGTGGATTCTTTGAAGGTCAAGGAAAGCAGCAGCAGACCAAGGAACCCTTCAACGGAAGGGATTTGGGGTTAAAAGGAACCTGTTTCTAAAGCAGAACTCAGACCTGCTCTTTTCATCTAGACTAATCTCTTGTGAACTGTCCCTGAACACTAAAATAGGATTCTTGTTTCTGACTAAACCCTTCTGATACCCCTCCCCCCATCTTGTAATTTTCCTCAATTTAAGTCTCCTTCCATCTGATAACTGGCTCCTGCCTATGGCCCTCTCCCACTCCTTGAGCAGCTATGCGTCCCAAAGGACAGAGGGCCTGGAGCCAGGAAGACCCGAATCCAAATCAGGCCTCAGACACTTACTAGTTGTATGATTCTGGGCAAGTCACTCAACTTCTGTCTACCTCAGTTTCTTCATCTGTAAAATGAAGATAATAGCCTCAAATGAGATAATGTAATGTGCTAACTAGTGCCTGGCAGATAGGAAGTGCTATATAAATGTTGGCTATCATTAATTATTGACTTCCCTGTCTGGTTACCGATGATGGCTCAGTATATGGAATTCCTGACTTAGACCTATACTTGGACTTTACTAACTTCCCTCGCATGCCCCACCCCCAACAGGGAAATGGGGAAGGGGTTCATTCACTGCAATAGACACTGCTCAGCCACCACCTTCACCAGGCCCAACGGAGCGACTATATGGCAGTCTAAGAAGGGCACAACTAAATTTTGGCTCCTGTTACTGTCTCATACCCTTAAAACTACTATTATTTCAGATAATCCTGAAATAATTAGTTTTATAATGAAATCAAACAGGGCAAGCTTATTATAAGCATATGAAAAAACCTTATAACCAATATACATGTATGACCTTGAATCACTAATGTGTGCCTTAACATATTTCCTTTGATATTTCCTTGAAGCTCAAATATGTACCTTAACATATTTCCTTTGAACAAACAACTCAACGTGATTCGGTCTTTTCACATTAAGGATGTCCACTTACTATAGTAATAATGATATTGGATTACCAGGCATATTTCCTATCCTGCGTAAATATTCTCTTCCAGTTAGAAATATTTCATATATGAAATTTATTAGATTTTTTTCAAGTGATCACATCTTTCACTCTCCCTTCCTGTCATGTAGAATTAACTTCATCTGGGTAGGTTTATGATATAGAACCCTTTACAAATGACAATGGGGGGGGGGAAATCAGTTTTACTATATACCTTGCAAAAGGGACAACTTAATCACCACTTAGAAGATGGTGTCAATCAATTCTCCTTGAAGCTGCTTTGTTAATTCAGAAATAATCTAGAGAGGCACAGAGCCTGAACTGATAAGATGATATATTTCAGTAGCTTTTGGTAAGCATCGAAGAAAGCAGAGAATGGGGTCACCGTGTGATTTGCTTTATGCAATAATTTTGTATAAATCAAAACTTTTATAAAAATTTAAGTGAATTAAGGAAGTCTGCTTTTTTTTCAACACAATACTGTGGGTGAATCCTTTCATAAGAATCTATTATAAAGTAATCAATTTCCTCCAGTTTGTTCTGTAACTTTGGGTTTTCCTATCATTTCTTCTTGAAGGGTGACAGGGAAGTTGGAACACAAACCTACCAGCTTCCCTAACTCATAGCACAGGAGACCACAGTGTCACTTTGGGCTCCATCACTGACAACTTCAATTTCAGCTACAAAACTGAATTCAAACTCGGCACTTCCATAAAACCACCAAGCAATGAGAATAGATTTACTGATGGGTACAAAAAGCCATTTTTACAGAATTAAGGAAGAAAACAAGTGCTGAGAAAATGAAAACAGGTTTGGTAATCACTGGCTAGACCCTGCCCCCAACCCCTACCCTGCCTGACCTCATGTAACACAGAACAGCTAGGAAGGAAAAAAAAAAAAAAAAAAAAAACAGTGATTAAAAATCACATCCAATGACCTGGGTTAAAACCCTAGCTATGCCTCACCTGTATGACTTCAAACAAATCACTTAGCCCTCAGCTTCCTCATTTGTAAGAGTGAAGACTGGACCAAACCTCTCAGGTTCTCTCTAATGTTGTCTCTATAATCCTGTGCCAGAAAAGGAGGAATATATGGAGAATCGTGGTTTTTTTTTCAGGAGTCAATAAGGGATAAGATTGAGGACGCTAGAGTGGGAGTGAAAAGCAGGGAGACGAGACTAACACTTCAAGACCAGAAGGAATGAGGAAAAGCATCCATATGTTGAGATAAAAGGCAGAAGAAAATGAGAAGCTTCCTTCCCAGATGGTCTTGGTCTGTCGGAACTAACCTGACAGAGTGATGATCTAGTGGAAACACAGAAACTAAAGGTTGCTGGTCTAACAGGTGTGAATGACTTTTTTCTCCTTCCCTCATGGTGCTCCCCACCCCTGTTCTTTTGTAAGACGGTAAGCTCTCCAGGGCAGATACTATCTTTCTGGTTTGTATCCCCAGGGCTTAGCACAGTGCCTGACACATAATAGGCTCTTAATAAATGTTTACTGACCATCTAACTGAAATAGAAAAAATGTAACAGTCCCTTTTCTCAAAGCTTACATTCTAACTGGGGAAGATGAGGCCTGTAAGAAAGTAGATGGAAAAGCCCAGAAATCCTAAGGGTTCAGTGTCAGTGAGGAGGGCGAGGCCCAGGAGTCTTAGGGAGCATCAGCAGACCAAATGAGTGTCTGGAAGTAGGACAGGCGCAGCAGCAAGGCAGACGTTAAGGTCTGAAAGATCTTAGGACAACACGGCAAGACAAATAGTGTGATGGTTTTCCACCTTACTGGAAGGACTCTATTTGGAGGATCCCACAAATCATTCAAGAGGCATTAGCAGCCATGTTGTTCTTCCCATTCCATCAGTTCTATGAGGGAAGGAACAAAGGAAACACGAGGGAAGAGGGGAGAGATGACACCTTTAGCTAAAAATAGTTAGGAAAAAAATGCGGGAAACCAACAACAAAATCTCAATGTTAAAACATACAAAAGTTCTTCCTGGAGAATAGGAATCATAGCTTAGATTTACTTCTCTGTAACTGCCACAAGGCCTAAAATTCTTTATTCCATTCACTTAGCAAATATTTGAGCACCTACAGTATACAAAGCACTAAGTTCTTCATCCTGACTGCCATTTGGGGTTCTGCCCCTTTTCTTCTCTGCTTCATAGAGAGCACTGTGCCAACTTTACATTCTTTCAGAAATAAACTTCAGCAGGAGGGAAAGAAACACCAAGATTTATCATACTAAACTAAGATGATGTTTTTAGAAAGTTTCCCATAAGTAGATACATGGAAACAGCAGGCACAGATCACCCAGATTTCATTGTACTAAAATTAGGAGTGAGAGCAAGAAGTTTAAGTCAGTGATTACGTCAGTTGTCTCTTCGGTTGGCTGAGTGCCAGTTTCAGACAACTCGTCCTGCTTTCTCTAACATTGAAACAATATTTTGGAAAAGAGCCAGCTAAGCAGTTCAATGAATGTTCAAATTCTAGCTTCACTATTAATGTTTTATAATTCGATGACAAGGTGAACAAAGTCTATACAGGGCTACATCTGCAAGGGTGTTATTTTCTTTGTTGTAAGCAGTTATTCTTTTGGTGAGTAAAGTACTTCAAATGAATTATTTTAAATATTTAAATGCCTGGAATTTATTTAGGGATTCACATCCAACTCACTTAAACAAAGATTATGCAAATATAGCAAAGCACAAAGTGCAAAACAAAAATTGTTTTCCTCTTATACTTTTTATTCTTGGCAGCATCTCAAAAGCTAAAAAAAGTCTCTGGTTCGAGAACTCGGTAAGAATGTACTCTTCACTCAGTTATCGAGTCCATAACCTGACTTAATCAGCAAATCTGCTAACTCATCACAGATTACAAAATTTCAAATAATTAGCAAGTCCTATGATCCTGTGATAAGGTGAAACCTTCCAAAAATCTATGTTCAGCCCATAGTAACTCATGCTATGTGTGCTGGGGCCAGCTTGACTCCTCAGGGCCAATCATTACATTTTCGATGAGAGCATTCCCACCTCAGAAACTGCAAATGCTGTTAAATCAAGGTTAGATTTATTTTTTTGTTGACTGTCTAGACTTAAGAAAGGGATGCAGAAAATCTTAATAATGCAGATTAAACTTAAAAGCATGTTAGGTGTACATCACTTTTTCAGAGAGCTGGCTGTTAAATATTTACCAGCTAATCCCTGCCTGCAACCCTACAGCTGAGGAAACTACAGCTGGTCTATCACTTGAGCTCAGGAATCTGGGTTGCTGTAAAGCTAAAGTCAAACAGGTGTCCACCATAAGTCTAGCAACCTATATGGTGAGACCCTGCTCAATAGAGCGCAACTAGGCCACCTGACAAGGTGTTAACTGATCCTGGTTGAAAACAGGTTATAAGCTTCTGAGTGGATCAGTATTGGGATAGAACCTGTAAGTTGTCCAATGCACTTATAGCCCAGGCAAGAGCCAGCCTCAAGGAGAGAGATGGAGAGAGGGAGGAAGGGAGAAGGAGAGAGGGGGAGAGAAAGAGAAAGAAAGAAAGAGAGAGAAAGGTAGTAGATGATGGAGTGATAGATAAATGTGTGTTCCACATAAATATAACTTATATAAATTATACACATGTGTTATTTATTACATGTGCATTTCATATCTATAAATAGATAGACATGTCAGAAAATTTTAGATTATGGCCATGGTCTAGGGATCTAGGGATTGGTACTGATGTGTGCCATATATGTTATATATTATATATGTGTATTTCATACAGATCTACAGAGATAGAGAGATGGATGGGTGGGTGGATGGGTGGATGGATGGGTGGGTGGGTGGATGGGTGGATGGATGGGTGGGTGAGTGGATGCCAGAGATTTCCCACCCCTTAGATTATGGCAACAGTCTAGGCATCTAGCATTGTCACCAAGATGGTATCTTCTGCTCAGCAACTAAATAGGGAACTCAGTGCTGTAGTCTTTCTGTGTAACAGACACAAACATAGTTTATAAGCATTTAAAGGAGTCACAGGCAAAAATGACACTGAAGCCCAGTTCTCTCAACTACCCTTGTGACCCTAAGCAAGCCACAACTTCCTTGTGCCTCAGTTTTCTTACTCTTTGAATATGGATAATAATTTCTGCTTGCTTCATAGGGCTCTTGTGAGGAAAACATGACAAGATTTTCATCAGGATGCAAAGGCATTTTAAAAATGCTGCTTTTAAAGATAGATATCTCATACTCCCCCCTTGCTAATGCTACCATCAATTTGCTAATATCCCATCTGTATGAAGAGCACCCTCTGAAGCCCTCTGGACTTTAGCATCCCCATCTCTAAAATGAGAAGGAGTTGACCAGGATTTGATCAAACTTCTCTTTGCAACCCATATATTTTGCTAGTTCCTAGTCTCTCCAGAAGCAACCAAAAAGTCCTGAGCATACCCTGCCCACCCCGCCCAGACAAACAAATCTACTGATGACCAGTGGTGTACACAGGGGAGTGTCTGACATGTCTCTTCCTTACCATCTCTTTTATTTCCTCTCAGAGTGATATATACTACCTGGCTCACTACTTGCCCTGTCTTTGTTCAGAGATAAGTTAATTCCACCCCAGACTTGCATTTACATGCACTCCCTCTCTCTCAAACACGCATACAAACATTCTCTAATGAGGTATAGTGGAAGGAGCACTGGTATGTCTGGAACTCTGTCAAACACATTACGGGAGTGGGAAGAGTCTCAGAGTACTTACTCAGCTATGCAGCCCTATGGTTGAATCAGTCATCAAGGACTGTCTGGGAGGCAAAAGCTCCTCCTTACACCCTCCCCCGAAGCTGGAGCACAACATATCAAACAGAGCCACAGTATTAATGCCATGTGGGGGGCAGGGGAGATCTAGATATCCCACAAACACCCAGGACCTGTACAGGTCAGTGCTCTGATGGAATACACTCACCCAATCCTATCCATCCTCCTCCCCCACACCTGGATCCCGCTATCCCTACTAATGAGAATATTCCCCCAAACCACAGGGCTTTGTGCCCAGCCTAAATTGTATCTCCAGAGCATAGCACAATGCCTGGCACACAGCAGGCACTTAATAAATGTTTGAAATGGATTGGAGGTCTTTAGAACTAAATTGAGGTCTTGATTTTGACACATACTACCCCTCCCCCCTTAAAGAAGTCACTTAAGGAAACAAACTTCAAAAGATTATCTGTAAGATAAGAGGGCTGGGCTAAATGATCTCTACTATCACTTCCAGCTTTGACATTTTATGATTCCATGGTCCTTTTATTTTCCCCTTTTAATTTAATTACATTGGAAAAATCTCTCTTTATTCCATTTATGGATCATATCTGTTTTGGTCCTCAACAGCAGCTCAAAAGTACAAAAATATTCCTGCTGATAGAAGAAAGCTGTAAGCTTTTGAGAAAAAGTAAACAATAAATAAATTAAAGTAAATAAAAATGTCGTCCACTTTGACCTTAAAAGTCCCCTTTAGAGTCAACACATAAGTAATATGCATTTCCTCAAAATCCAACATTAAGAATAAATGTAAAAGATCATTCAATTTTACTAATGTTCCATTAATTACTGGTACTGTGAGAGTTGGGGGGCAGCATGGAACAGTAGATAGAGAGATGGTTTGAAAGCCAAGAAGACTTGGATTCAAATAATTCAGTTTCTGATGCAGACTGGCTGTGTGACCCTGAGAAAGTCACTTAACTTTGCAGAACTCTAGGATACTTTCTATGACATCCTGCCTTGGTAGAGGAATTTTCCAAGCAGGAGTTGGATATAACAATGAAATCACAGGTCTTGTCCTTCTCTTGACTGTTTTCTTTCCCAGGGTTTCATTACAAATGAAGTTTTTCTGCTACACTGAGTTTAGATGACAAAAGCGTACCTGTGTACCTAACCACAACATACAGAATTATCTCTTATGTTCATAGGGCTGCCTTACAGTAAACTTTTGGAACATAAGCTTCATAAGGTACTTCCTATAACATCATCATTACTACAACAGGCAAAAGCCATCTGTCACCACCTCTCTTCTGCTTGACCAGGTTCTAGAAGAGTCACCAAGATTATCTTACAAAAATGACAAAATCAGATAGAGATTACTACATAAATGTAAACATATAGCAGGAACAATCACAAATCCTGAAAGCTGGCATTAGACCTGAGTTCAAATCCAAGCTCAAGACATTTCCTAGCTGTAAGCCTAGGCAAGTCACTTGAACGTCTCTGTGCCTCAGATACCTTTAATCGTAAAAAGGGGGATAATAATAGCACCTACCTCCCAGGGTTGCTACAGCAACCTGGGACAAAATAGAATACTTTATTAAAGTGCTTGCAAAGCTTGAAGTTGTGTGTGTGTATGTGTATGTGTGTGTGTGTGTGTGTGTGTGTGTGTGTGTGTGTGTACACTAGCTATTTATTATTTTACTAGTAGTAATATTAAGCATCTATTATGTGCCTGTAGTATACAAATATAAAAGTGAAGCAGTCAATGACCTTGGGAAATAGTCCTGTGTGTGCTCCCTTATTATCACATAATTATCACCATGTTTTTATAAACCAAATTTATATTTATAAGTCAAATATTAGGCCACCTCAAATATATAAAGGTAGATACAAAGAACTGTATTCAATATGCTTTACAATCCTTGGTTAATAAGTGATCAACACAATTTCTGCCAAAACATTATCAAGTGGCTTTTTTGTTTTGTTTTTTAATTATCTTAGGCAGAACTTAATTGTTCACAGGCTCTGGAAAAAGACTCAGATATACTTACTTTACCAGAATCTTTATTTATAACACAAGGTCAGGACTTGAAAGGAGCTGGCAACTTTCCATTTCTGACTAGACTGTCCTCAACAAAGCCAAATCCAAAGACTGGGTCAGGCTCTGAATGCTGAGACATGGACCAAAACCACACTCCCTTGGAAGATGCCTGGCTTGCTCCTTGGCTCACTGGCACAGTAATGTTTCACATACCTCACATCCTTGTGAGTAGCAGCCTTGTAAGTGCTCTCCCGGTGAGAATTTCCCATGCTGGGAAAGTTCAAGGCTATGACTCTTAGAGGTCGGTCTATCTTAGGAAGGAAGAGATCTGTTATACCAAAAACTAGTTCTAGAGCAGGGGTGGAGAACCTGCAGCCTCCAGGCCACACATGGCCCTCTAGGTCCTCAAGTGTGACCCTTCAACTAAGTCCAAACTTCATAGTTCCCAGACGGGCTACACTTAAGGACCTAGAGGGTCACATGCAGCCTCGAGGCTACAGGTTCCCCAACCCTGTCCTAGAGGCTTCTTTCTCTCTCTAGGGCCTGCTTCAGAAACACACTCTGCTAGAGTTCCCAGCATTCTTCTTTGCAAGAGATTTTAATCTCAGAGAAATCAAAAATTCTCAAGATTCAAGTGTCAATGCTGGAGGAGGGAGCAGGCAGGAGTTGATGGGGCAGGGATCAACACCTCCTTCCTCCTTGCAACATACTAGTGACTTGAAGAATTATCCAGCGAACAGTGATCAATAACTTTTTTTCAAGGTTGCTTGAGACCCTGAACTCAAAATAAGTTGAATACCTAATTCTATCTTGCTAACCTCCCTCCCACTCAGCCTACTTAATATGAATGCAAGATTTCTAACATCATTGCTATTTTGTTGTTGTTCAGTTGTTTCTGACACTTCATGACCCCAATTTGGGATTTTCTTGACAAAGATACTGGAGTGGTTTGCCATTTCCTTCTCCAGTTCATTTTACAGACGAGAAAATTGAGGCAAACTGGATTAAGTGACTTACCCAGGGTCACACAGCTAGTAAGTGTCCCAGGCCAGGTATGATCTCAGATTCCAGACTCTAGGCCTGGAGATCTGTGCACTATGCCACCCTCTTTCTAACATCATAGGATCCTGAATATAGAACTGGAAGATATATCAGTGGTCATCTAGTCCAACCTCCTTAATTCACATATAAGGCCACTGAGGCCCAGGGAGTTAAGTGACTTGCAGAAGGTCACACAAGTTCTGTTAGGGGTGAGATGTGATTAGGTCCTATATGCTCACTATTCATTAGTGTTGAGTTTTCCCTCTGCTTCTACAAATCACAACCTCTTTATACCTTTTCATCCTGTGAGATTCCTGCTCATCACTTCCTCCAACTCTTCTAATATTTGGGGGCTTGGGAGAGAGATGGAGGGGGAAGGGAAGATAATGCACCAGTCAGTGCAGAACTTATGGTGCCTACTTGTATTTTCTTATTCTGGTGGCAGGACTGTCCTCGATTCCAGTCATATATACCCTAGATGTCATTTTTATAATTCGTCATCATTGGTAACATGCTACCACTTCCTTAAATCTAATACTTTTCTTTCCATGTAAGAATAGCACCTAATTATACAATACCCTGGTTTCTAGTTTAGAAATATCTTTACCAGAGCCTCAAAACCATTTTAAGATCAGGTAACAACTACCTTGGAAAACCTTCTCACAATACATTTGCAAGCCCCATACTGAAGCCCCAAAAGACTGAACAAGTATCTTTTCTAACTAAGGAAAGATGTGGAATAGTTAACTGTGGTGAAAAAAAAGGTGGTATGAATGGCTAATTCATAACAAAAATGCAAATGGTGAAAAGAAACTACAGTTATCTTTTCCACATCTCCAGGGCTAGGAGTGCAGTACACCGGGGATCTAGAAAATGAATGTAAAATTTTTTGACCCTCCCTTAGTACCAGAGAAGAAGTCTGAATGATTATGATATTAAAAGATAAAATATATTGCTATTATACAATACTATACATATATTTTATGCATTTCTGAGTTTCTAAACTTTTTCCTGAGTCGTCTGCTGACCTCTGCCTGTTGCCTGCAGCTTCCACAAAATTCCCATTTAATTTCTTATGCCAACCTTCAATATACCATACCTGGCTAGGGAAAGTCTAGATGTGGAATGGGTAACTGTATAAAGAGGAACAACAAAACAGTGTATGGTCCACTAGTGAGTCTCAAGCTTCACAAGAAATACCAGCTGTACTTCATACAAAAATATATCCACACATCTGGAATGGTTTTTCTAATAACAGTGGTGGATTTATAATGATACAGCCCACATCTCACATCTGATCCTCACAGCAGACCAATGGCATATATATTAGTAAGATTGTTCACCTAGGTCAGAGACCCAAGTGTGATGTGCTACCCAATTAAACCACCTGGCAATGCATTCAGTGGCAGTGGGGCAGCTCCTATGGAACACCTGCTGATACATAAGCCTTTCTGGGAAGAAATGAAACAAAGCCAGTGGAGGCAAAGTGGAAGAGGGAAGACAGGTGAAGTGTTTGCTTTTGGAGGACCAGAATGAGATAGCAGCCTTGTGTCAATACAGAGATACTAGAAAAAAATTACTCTGCTTTAATTAACTATTTAATACATTCATATCAAGATAGTCTACTGCATCCTCTTTTTTGTTGAATCCCTCCTCTTGACTGTAAAAATCTCACAAATTTCATCTTGATTTAGACTTTATAGTGTTTCATTTGTTACTATGAGTACAATTACTATATGAAAGTACTAAAGGCTGCCCTGATTTGGGGAGGAGTGGAGACGGAGAGGGCTCCAATCTAAAGGGGGACTGAATAGTCTTCTAGCACCTGGTAATAAAGAGAAAACTTGGGAGGAGGGTAGGGAAGGAAGGAAGATAGAATGAGACCAAGAGCTCCTTGCTGAAAGTAAGTACATCCGAAGACAAAGCAATTCTACAGGTTTCACCATCCAAGCTGTTTCCTAAAAAAGAGACCAAATATAAATTCTGTCTTCTCTTTCAACCTCATAGTCCCACAACATATAATCCATAGTTTCAGTGTCCAAGTGACACTCTGAGAACAATAGAGGGGCAGATTCCATGCAAGGGGACCTTTCTTTCTGAAAATGAAGCAAAACAAAGTCTCACTCAAAGAGGCTATTAACCAATTAGAATTTGAGCTTGAAAAATCCAGACTTCCTTAAACAACACCAAACCAGAGCTGGAAAACTTTATAGGGTCCAGTGTGGTCAGGTAAATACTTTCTCCTTATAGGTTCATCAATCCACAGGAGTGTGGAGGGGAGGTTCTCCTGACAACTCCATGAGGCAGAAACAAAATGGACAGTTTTACCCTTCAACACGCTTCACCTTAAGCTACTCCTAATTTTTCCAAAGCAACTAAGTCCAACAATAAGCAAAACAAATACCCAGACTAATACTGGGAGGAGGGTAGGAAGAAAGAAATCAGTCACAGGTATTATTTCATATGTTTCCTCAGAAATTGTAAGCTTTTTGCATGGGACGATTTAAACTTTATGATATAATTACACTGTCAAGGTCTTAATGATATTTCCTCTTAAAATATTTTAGAACACTAAACTTTCCCAAGTCCTGATACCTGGATCAACAAGAGGTGTGAACAAGGTACTAACAAGGTCTAAACCTATAGAAATCAAAGGCATTTTAATTCGGTGTGAGAGGAAGTCTGTTTCAATTGGTAGAAGGACTTGGTCACACTCTATTTATAATGGAGAATTTGAGTTCCTATCTGAATAGCAGAAGGAGTAGGGACCTCAAGAGCTGAGCCAGAAAGGATCAAAGCAATACCAGAAAGGAAAAATATAAAGTAAAGTTGACCTATGGCAGGGAAAAAAGAAATCAAGAAGGGCCACTGGCCCCAACAGGCACCTCAGAGCAAAAGCTTTAGACTGAAGCCTCTGATTATA
This sequence comes from Trichosurus vulpecula, assembly GCF_011100635.1. Taxonomy (NCBI): domain Eukaryota; kingdom Metazoa; phylum Chordata; class Mammalia; order Diprotodontia; family Phalangeridae; genus Trichosurus; species Trichosurus vulpecula. Next base: position 150,606,715 of record NC_050576.1, on the reverse strand, counting down.
CTTCCTCTTCAAGGACTGGGAGATATTGCTAAAAAATAGTATGCCCTTTGCCCACTTTCCACAGCCTTTTAAGTCACTGTTACATACTCTGCTCAATTCTTTACCCCAAATCTCCAGTAAACTGAATTTTTTCTTAATCACAGAGGCCAAGGGTTGGCTAGAAACAAAAATAAATTTTATATTAAGGCAGAGCAACAAACCTCTCCCTGAATGTGAGGAATTTTCCTATCTGGGGGCTATGAGCGATGATGATAGTAGTGCTAATTTTTCATTTAATATAAATCCCTTCAGTCATCAGAGGAAGAAGCATATTGCCCCAAGGTTTAAAAATTGGTTAATTATTTAAAAGGGTGAGGCTTCTCCAGATTCAGAAAGGGGAGGGGAGGGAGGAAAGGTCGATGAGGTCACCTGTACAGACCTTAGAACTCCAGCCCCAACCTCCCACTTCCCTCACTTATGGTTATTCCAACCATAAGGTAGTTAAACGCAAGGTAGTTTGGGAAAGATGGCCAGAGTAGTTGTGGGAAGTATCAATTAATCAATTTTTATTAAGTGCCTACTATGTGCCAGGCACTGTGCTAAGCTCTGGGGATACAAAAAGAAGAAAAAGACAGTCCCTGCCCTCAAGGAGTTTACAATTTGATGGGGGAGCCAACAGGCAAAGCAAAATTCAAATAGAAGGTGGTATTGAGCTGTCTCTTAAAGGAAGAAAGGCATTCTATAAAGCAATAGTGAGGAGGGAGCCCATTCCAACAGCCATGAGGGATACAGATGGGGAGGTGCAATAATCTGAAACAGAAAATACCAGTTTGGCACCAGAGAGGGAGCATGTACAAAAAGGCTGGAAAGACAATGTGGGACAAGGCTGGTAGGGGTTTTAAAATCTAATTGGGGAAGTTTATCTTTTATTCTAGAGACCCTATAGGAAATCACTGGAATTGACTGAGTTGGGGAGAGACATAGAAACCAATTAGGAGGTTATTACAATAACCAAAGATAAGAGAACTTGTATGGTACGGCTACTCAAGGATCAGGGGAAAAAAAACTAAAACTCAAATCTTTCTCCTTTCAATGTAATTTTAACTTTATGACATAAAGCAAAAGAGCAGACCTGTTTAAGCAATACTGCATTGCATTCTTGCCAGGCATTGTACATATTAATTTCAGGACCCCATTTTAAAATGCCATAAATATTTAAACAAAGCCTATATTCAGCTACATTCAACTGACAGCCTCGGTCTGTCTTCTCTTCCACCACTCAGCTTCCATACGGAGGGCAGTCTATGGAAACAACTTATCTAGGGATTTAGTTGAGCTTAATGTGAAATCTCATATTCAGTCGATCCACCACCAAGGAATTCCAGAAGTGGGTCAAATTTGGCTCCCTCAGACTTCAGGCTTTTTTGTGTGTGTGTGTGATCACAAGTCCATAAATCAAGTTAGGAAGGGGATCAGATGAATTTCTCTCTGAACTTCTGGCATTTCATTTATATCACCTTGTTATCCCTCCTTAAAATGGGGCCCTGGCTGAATCTTATTTTAACCGAAAACCCTACTGTCTGAGTACGAAATAAGAGAAGAAGAAAAATACAAATTCTCATGAATTACCAAACCAAATTATCAATCTAAATCAAAGTCTGTAAGCAAGAGGGAAGGATATCATCAGCCAGACCCAATGGCCTAGCCCAACAGTATCAAGTGTTAAATAGACTTAATCAAGTCTGGTGTTCAAAGGCCACCTCAGACAGTAGGTGGGTGACACTGGGCAAGTCACTTTAATTCTGTGACCCTCAATTGCCTCACCTGTAAAAACTGGAAAATTTTTAGATAACAGTTCTACAGCGCTCAAGGCCTGCAAAGCACTTCAGGAATATTATCTCATTTTATCCTGGGGGGAGCAGGTGCAACAGAGGAAACTGAGACAGAGAGAGATTAAATTATGTTAAATCTTTCTCTGGCTTAGAACTCTGCCCATTTGTGCTTTATACACCACCCTTGTTCTGTAGGCTTTATTGAACTATCACATGTGATTTTTTTTCTAGCTATCTCTCTAGAATCTAGATTCTATTAGAATAGGTTTTATTATTCGTTTGAGGAAAGTGAGGCCCAGGGAGAGGAAGAGATTTGTCTTCAAGTCACATAGAGAGTAAGTGGAAGAGGAGGACCTGAAGCCAGGCCTCGTGATCCCTAATCAAATGTCCTCTTTTGCATCTTATCTCCATCTTTAAGAAAATGCCCAGAGGAAAGTTAAAATTTACAACAAAAGAGGTGAATCCCCGGGGAGATTATTTGCACTACAAAAGGGCTAGTTAGCATCTAGGCTACATTTGAACTCAGATCACCTAGAATAGAGTCAGGTGTCCCATCCACTGTACCACTTAAGCTGCCTCTTGCAAGCAGGTGATCATAAGACCCTCACAGGGTTCTTTTGACAATCAAAGGAGATACTGTATGTTAAGTACTATCTATAAGTTAGCAATTAAGGGCGGCTATGTGGCACAGTGAGTAGAGCACTGGCCCTGGCATCAGGAGGACCTAAGTTCAAAGTAGGCCTCAGATACTTGGCACATTTACTATCTGTGTGACATTGGGCAAGTCACTTAACTCCAATTGCCCCGCTTCCCCCCTCCAAAAAAAAGTTAGCAATTACTATTTTCTTTCTCATGGCCTCAATGCGTTTACTTTGCTGCATTTCACAGACTCAAGCAGAGCTAGAAGGGCCACCTTAATGGGAATTGTGTGAGGTAAATAAAATGTGACGACTTCACAGGGAAGAAATGTATAAATATATATCTATATCTATACTAAGAAATGTTTAAAAATCAAGAAATAGGGAAATAGGGAAGTAGAAAAATTCTGAGGCCATGAGAGTCTGATGGCTCAGCCTCTGGGAAAGTTACCCTGAAACTTTTTGTTCTTTCTTCTGGTTCTAGTTTAAAGATTTGCTCAGTAAGAATAGGGTCACCGTGACCTGCTTTCCTTTACTGTAAAAGTACTGTAAAAGAATGGAGAGGGTCTCCCCCTCCCCTTAACCTATTCTCCTTCTTTAGATTTACAGATGTCACCTCAGTTGTAATCATTCACTAAGGGAATGGGAATTGGAGTTTCTGTGCCTCGATTTCTCAGTTCTTTGTCTAGCTTTTGTGCTCAGATTGTAAACTGCCTTCCAGCCAATGGTGAGAAGGGTCAGAGGTGGCGGAAATTCTCTTGTGTTAGGTATAATTATTGATGCTTTGCCCCTTGTACTTTGCACCTCCTTTGCTGGTTCTGCTCTGTGCTAGCAGAGGATGCCCTATTCTCAAGAATGGAATAAAATTTATTTCTGTTCCTACCTTGAGATGGCTCCTTATTATAAATTAACTTTTAATTGGTGAGGATCTTTCATTCCACACAGGACTGTAGCTTAACCCCTCATCATGGCAGAGTGTAAAGACAGCTGGTCCTAGAGTCAGAAGTTGGATTCGAATTGTACCTTCCAGGGGTGTGACCTTGGGCAAGTCAAGCGGCCTCCTCCATAAAATGATGGAATTGAATTAGGTGGCTCCCATGGTCTCTTTTGGCTATCAATCTATGAGTCTAAGCATCCTATTGATATACTGAGCCCAATGACTTATCCAAAGAGCATGAGGCTCAGACTTCAGACCTCAGACATCCTCCTCATCATAGCTAACCTGTGACCTTTCCCAATCCCTCTTGATTCTTGTGCCTTCCTTCAGTTGCTTACTTCCTCCTTACCTTGTTTGCATGTTGTCTCTCCCATCAGACTGTAAACTCCTTGAAGGCAGGGACTGTCTTTTGTCTTTCTTTATATCCCCAGTGCTTAGCTGTTTCTGGCACATAGTAGGCACTTAATACCATTTATCTGAGGTTTGCACAGTATTTTACATGTATTTTACAAGTATTTTATATATTATAACATTATAGATGTTATACTATGACATTGTAGATGTAAATATATACATATATTTACATATGTATATAAATAGATAAAAATATAATATTATGGATATATAGATATAAATAATATTACATGTACTATAACAGACCAGTGATTGGCTTGCCACTCTTCCACACAAGCAAGAATACTATTACCTCCTATGAGGAGTTAGACTCTTTTATAAAGTTTAATGTTACAAGGCCATCAGTATGGTACTTCAATTTTATCTGGATTCCTAATAAGTGACTAGAAAACATCACAATAGTGTCTTCAGTTCTCTTCTAATACAAATATTCAATGGCAAAAAAAAAAAAAACTAGAAAAGAAAGAAAAGAAAAATCGATCCAAGTCCAAAGTTCTGAAGCATCTCTTAGCATTCAAGGAAGTAAAGTTCCTGAACACAATGCCAGGCATTCAAGAATCATGACAGAGTTTGTATGCATTTACATTCACCATGTTTTCCCAAAACATGTAATAAAGACAACCCTCTTTAAACCAGTCTTGCTTACTGAACCAACCAGAGGCCTTTGAAGCCAGCTCTGATTACCAAACAGTGCCAGTCCCCCTTCCAGTGAGGTTCACTACTGTCTCCTCCACTTTCGTGAACAGGCAGATTTCCTAAGTGAGTCACTGGCTTCACTTCCCTTACCCTGAGGCTCAGGTGAGATGAGCTCCAGGAGGACAGGTGTTGACAAAACTCTAGTTCAGTAAGAAGCAGCCCTCCCAAACAGCTCCCATTTACCATTTCTAGTTTCTTAGAAATGTCCAAGAGACCCCAGCATGGAGGCCAGGCTACCCTTGCTCTGGACACTAGGTATAACCTTTGTTCCAAGTGACCTGCCTTTTTCGGAAACTTCTAGGCCTTTATACTCCCCCCACTTCAGTTCAGCTAAGACTTCCCAGGCCAACACCTAGGATCTCCATGCTTATGACATCACCAATGGGAAACTAATCTCAAAAGCCCTTAGCTTGAATTGCACTCCCTTCCCTCACTCACCCCCTCAAAAAACCCAGGTATTGAGGCTCCAGGAAGCTGTTTCAAGTGTGAAAAGACAACTAGGTTTCTGAAGACACCCAGCCCTATTTTTTGAAAACCCAGTGCACCCAGGATCCACTACTCTGGATCTATCCTTCCCTAGGAGCCCCGTATTCCTTCTCCCTTCCTCCATTCTCCTGCCACTGAGATGGTTTACTTTAGACCCTGCACTTGCATGCAGATGCTTAATAAATGTTTTTTGAGCTAAATCTCCTCTTGTTAAAAGTGAAAATCCACTATAACAAAAGCCTAAATTCTACAACTAATTTCGAGGACTGGGGTAATTACTGCAATGACCACTATGAGCTGAGTCATAAACTCGACTTGCCCCTACTAAAATCTTACCCTCTTCAGGAAGCCTTTCCCAATCCCTCTTAATTCTGGTGCCTTCCCTCAGTTGATTATTTGTTTGTACACAGAGGTCAGCTGGTTGTCTCTCTCATCAGATTGTAAAACTCCTTGAGGGCAGGGACTGTCTTGCCTTTTTTTTTTTTTTTGTATCCCCAGTGATTAGTACTGTGCCTGTCACATAATAGGCATTTAAGAAATGCTTTCGGACTAAATTGATTATATCATCTATAAACTTAAAGCTGCAAACTGAAAATTGGATTCTTTTAAAAAGCTGGCAAGGACCTTAGACATTAAGTCCAATCCACTCATTTTACAGATGAAGAAACTGAGGCAAACAGGGTTAAGTAACTTGCCCTGGGTCACAGAGCTATTAAGTGTCTGAGGCCAGATTTGTACTCAAGAAGATGAGTCCTCCAGATACCAGGCCGAACTCCACCTATGTCAGGAGGTAGGTTCAAATCCTACCTCTGATATCTGCATGACCTTGGTCATTAATCGACTTGGGCCTCAGTTTCTTCATTTGAAAACTGAGAAGTCTGGACTAGACAGTCTTCCCAGCTCTAGTTCTCTGATCCTATTAAGTCTCATTCATGACATAAACTTCTAAGTTGCTGATTACCTTGTTTAATGCTTTCACTCATTTCTTATCCAAGTTAGGTTCACTTCATTTATAGGTAGTTTGTGGGAACTGATAAAAATCGAGGCCTGCTCTGCTGCCTACTTCACAAAGATGCTACGCGGTTTTGTTTCAGTTACTGAAAGCATCTCTATACACATAATCCCTGACCAAAATCAAAAGACCATTTGTTAAACTGGCCTTCAGTCTAACAAGTAAATATGTCTTTCTGTTTCAACTATGCATTCTGCTAAATCTACCTCTTAGGCACAACGAAGCTAAAGAAAAATTCAGGAAAATAGCTTGGGTTTTGCTTTAGGCAACTAATATTTCAAAATAGTAACAACAGGACAGCCTATCTCTGCCTACCTATTTATAATTCACTGTATAATTCAAAAAGGGAGATCAATTTTCAAAATAAAGTCAAAGTAACACCGAGAGAGATTAAAAGCAAAATACCTCCATCCCCAATATTTAATCATACCAAAATCTCTTCCAGATCAGAGACTCCCTGAGAACAGTATAAGCTATTTATATGCAAAACTCAACGACTGCAGTTTCCCATGAACAAACAAAGCTACCCAACAGAGTCCACCTTTCTAATCCTTTCCAATAACCACATCAAGCAGTCAAACTCAAACTGATTTTTTTTGCCAGAAAAAAAGAACACTATTTATTACCACTATCTCCCAAATAGAATCTCCCTAAATAGAAACACTAAAAATCCTAAACTATATTAAACATCTTACTAAATATGGTGCCCAAGTTTCTTCTTAAGAATCATTTTAAAGGATGATAGAGATGCCTGAGATCACACTTTGACCTCTCAAAGACTTTAGCCTAGACAGTATAAATATGTCACATCAAGCAACAGTCTTGTCATGATTCCTTCCCAACAAATTAGAAGAATTGGGAAATGAACACTAGGCAGCAGTCATAGACAACTCTGAAATCACATTCGGCAAATGACTGATATAAGAAAGCCATCTAGTGTTAATGTTAAGAAATGAAAATTGCAAACAAAAGAGCAAAGAGGCAAAATTCGGACAAATGTTGTCAAACTTTGTAAGCAAACCAACACCAATTACTAATTTTTACAAGTCTTCCCTACCAATAACAAACACAGAATTAAAAGGTCATGTTCAAAGTTCAGTTTCACCAAAATGTAATTTCCTTGCTAAGTATTCACTGGCCCATTTGGTTTTTAAAATATTCATATCTGGGATAATCATCTTGAACAATATTAATGAGGACAGGTTAATGTTGACAAATCTCGGCCAAAGAGGAATAATGGCAAATAATCTTCACCCAGGAAGCCTCTCAATTATAGTTACAAGAACTGAAGTTGATTCTTTTTGGATGAACAAGAATTCTGGAAATGAATGAATATACGATGGCAGTATTCCCCAAGATACATGGATTAAGGTCCTACCTACCTTTTAAAATGTAATTAAGACATGAACAAGATCAAAGGCACCAGGAGGGAGTGGCATGGCAAGGGAAGGGTGAGAACACAGGAGAGGGGGAGGAAAGTGCGCACTTGACTACATATGAGCCTTATATTCTTGTATTCATGGGGCACCTACTCTGTGCGAAGCAGAGGGGGGGCTGGGATCCCTATTAGATACTAAGTGCCCTCCCTCTCTCGCCCAGGACAGACGTCTTTGAAAGGAAACAAATCTTCAGTAAGTTAACCGAGTAACCCGCAAGTGACAAGAAAGGTAAAAAATAAATCTGCCAAAAAAAATTTTTAAACATGGCAAAGAGATTTTGTGTGAAGGCAAACAGATTTACCCAGTAGATGTCACCCACAAAGGGACCACCTTTCTCTCAGTAACTTTAGGGAAAATTAAAACTGCTGCTTCTCCTTTATTATAGATTTGCAAGAAAGCATTAGGAAGGCTAAGGTGCAGCCACTCCGCCGCAAAAGGGGGGCGCGGGGTGCGGGGGAGGGGGCAATTGCAAACGCAGCTTGTCTTGGCGCCCGCAGGGGGTCTGCGCGCAGACATCCCTCCGGCAGACACAACACCAACTCACAGCAAGCTTTGCATTTCCACTCTAGGTCCCCCGGCACAGTTGCGCCTTCGCTCCCCAGCTCCCCAGGACCGTCAGGAGCGGGGTTCTTTTCCACCCTCAACAGCCCAACCCCCCATTTTCAACTCAAAAAGACCCACCCCACTTCTTCGTGCAACCCCCATTCACCCTTCCTACAATGCAAAACCCCTTAAGGAAAGGCTAACCCCGAGTAGATTCCCGGGATGCGCTCCCCGCCCCCAGAAACCCCACGGACACTTCTACTGGACCGCAAGAAGGAATTTTTCCTCTTCCCCCCGATCTTCTCCACCACCACTGCACAAATTCGCACCAGAAAAAAAAAAGGATGCCCTGCTCCCCAAACGCAGTAGTAAGGGTTTGCGGACGCGCTCCTTCCATACCTGCTACAGCCCCGGAGCGAAACAAGGCTGCTGCCGCCGCTGCTCCCGCCGCCTTTCTCCTAGGTTCCCCATCTCCTCCGAGGCTCCGACTCGGGCTCCAGCCCCGGCTCCCCTACAGTACACACACTCCTCCTCCCCGCCAGACCCTGCGGCGGGGGGAGGAGGTCCGCGGGACAGGACTCGACTGGAGGCAACGCTGCACGGATCCCCGCTCTCCTCCCGCGCCGCTCAGAGTTGCAATTGCTCCCTCGCTCTCGCTAGGGTCGGGGGAGCCAGTGCTGCGATTGCAGTCAGCCTCTAGGTTCTCCTCAGCTGTCCGACGGACGGGGAGGGGAAGGAGAAGAGAGAGGAGGGTGCGCGCACACAACTCCTCCTCCTCCGCCTCTTACAGCTGCCGCTGCTCCTCCTCCTCCACCCCCTGCTTGCAACGCAGAGTCTTCGGCCCCCTCCCTTCAACACCTCCCTCCGCCTCCCGCTGAAAGCCTTCCTCCCAATTCAATGCTCCCTCTCTTATTGGCCCCAGCTTACTTCCTTCCCCAACCCTCCCCGCTTTGGTCCCCAACAACACCCTTCGACTCCGGATTGGGAGGTGTCCCTATTACGCACCACCACCGCTCGCCTCACGGATCAATCTCCGTTTTCCGACTGGCAGTTGTGGGGAGCTGCGGTCTGGTTGGAAGGTTCCTGGGAGATCGAGACTTGAAGCTTCCACACCTTCCAGGGGGGCTCTAAAAACAAAGCAACCTGGGGACCGAGGTGAGGAGGGCGGTGCTTCGAGAAGGTACTTGGATAATGAAGAGACAGAAGAGAGCCGTTGGGTCAAAATTTCCAGGTGTTTGTTACCTACCGCTGTCTATCCCGACTCTGGAAAAGGCAGTGTTTCACAAACCAGAGACCAAGGTGGCAGATCATCACCCCCTCCCCCCCCCCCGCCCCATCTTACTATGCTAACACCCAACGCCTTGCATTTGGGTTACCAAGCACTAATTGGCATCAATCAGCGGGGTATGTTATAACTAGCCTTTGCTAGTTCCTCCGCTGTGCCTTCATACATGCAGCTTCTGTTCCCAGGTTCTTCCCCAACGTCCCTTACTTTGACTTTGCAGCCTCTCTGGAACAACCCCCTAAAACAGCGAAACCTGCTGTGAGTTCTTTGGAACGGTTTGCCCATCTGTCGCTTTGTATGCGAGTCCTTGCGGAAACTGCGTGTTAGCGGCTTTATCCAAAAGCAAAACAAACAAAAAATAAAACCTCCCGCGCCAGCCAAAGCATCCACAAAGCGCCTGGCCCTGAGTGACACAGAGGCCACCGTGAGTCCAGGAAGAACTTAGATTCAGCCCAATTCCAGATCAGTTTGGGGCAAGCGAACGTTATATACAAACAAATACAGCTTATTCTCCAAGGGGTTCCTTCACAGCCTCAGCGAATTTGAGCGGTAGGAATCCTGCAACCGCCTGTCCTAGGTTGGATTTTAGTAGCTAGGGCTGCTTTCAAATACCAGTCTTCCTCCTTTCTTCCTATTTTTCTTTCTCTTACTTAATATAGTGTACCGGAATGCCATTTGATGCCCATAATTATCTCCGTAGAGGATGGAACAAGAGGAAATGAGTTTAAATTACATGTGGGAAATTTAGGTTAAGTATGAAGAATTGCTTGACAATATAAAATGGTTAATACTAGCATTAGTTACTGAAAAGTTAGGCAAATGTCTGTTCGAAGAAGAATCTTTGACTATGATGTTAGGGTATCTCATCTCTGTTGTGCCCCACTGAGCCTATCTGAAGTCTGGGGATCAGGAGAGCTGGCTGTGACCTGAGGTAAATCATTTAACTTTTCTGAGCCTCAGTTTTCTCATCTGAAAAATGCTGGTGTTGATTCCTGATATCCCTTTGAACACCGAGTATCCCCTTGTGGTCTATAATTTAGGAGTAGTCGTGCCTGGAAGCAGTGAGATAGAGGACGCCACCTGCTCTGTTTGCTAACAAGTCGATGATGGTTCTTTCTTGGCTTCCATGGGCCCTCCACTTAGGAACAGAAAGACTGATTAAACCTTTCATGAAAGGTAACCCAAACTCTCTGCCTTTCACATTCTCATCATGGATCCCCATGAGCCCAGCATTGTACTAAGAAAAGGAAATAAGTTTCCTCCCTGACTTACAGTGGTTTTGTTTTTTCTCCAGCCTTAATTATACACTCTCTTGCAGTAGATCCATGTACTCTAGAATGATAACTACAGACCATTTATACCTCTTTTTCTTTCTTCTTTAGAATAGGGATTATAAAATTTGTCCTAGGTTCTACCCAATTCATTACGCTTTAAACAAAAGTCAGTATAACCTAAACATAAAGGTCCCACGCCTGAACCTGGCATCATTAAAAATGCTTCCAATAAAGAGCTCAGAATAAATCTACGCCTGTTTTTAAAGTTCTAACCCTAGAGCCATAGTCATATCATGGTATAGTGGAAAAGGCACTGTATTTGAAATTAGAAGGTAGGGGTTCTAGTCCCTGACTCGGTCATTTACTTGTGCGACCTTAGGCAAGTGAATTAAACTGTCTCGGTCTCCTCTGGAAAATGAGGATAACCTAAGCTCCTCTAGGGCAGGAACTGGCTCACTTTTACTTTGTATCCCTAGAATAAGATTGATTTTGAGTCAGTCAGTAAGTCAATAAATACTTATTAAGTTTCTCACACAGTTGAACTGACAATATCCCACACCCCTCAAAAAAAAAACAGGTAAAAGACAATCCCTGGTCTCTAGGAACTCACAGTTAAGGAATGTTATTATTATTAACAGTAATAACAAAACTTGCCCTACTTCCGGCAGCTAGGTGGCGCAGTGAGTAGAACAGCAGCCCTGGAGTCAGGAGGACCTGAGTTCAAATCTGTCCTCAGCCACTTGACACACTTACTAGCTGTGTGACCTTGGGCAAGTCACTTAACCCCAATTGCCCTACCTCCCCCCCCTCAAAAAAATGCCTTATAAAGTACTATATATAAAGGTCAGCCATAATTATTATTATCCCTTCCCCAGGCCATACTTGCCCCCCCCCTTCTTCAAGATCTTACAAAGATAATTTTCTTAAAGGGTTTTGAACATCTTTTGCCACAAAATAAATCTCATCATTCATTGTCTCAGCTTCCTTTGAAGTCTTTCTGTTTCCTAAAAACCATCTTGTTTCTTGCCATCTAGAGCAGGGTAGGCTACCCAAAGCTGTTAGATGGAAGGGCTGAGACCATGTACCCACGGAACTCACTGTTCAGGTATCCTATCAATTCATCATTTTGGCCTTGGGATATCACATTGAAAAACTTTCCTTTTTTTTTTTTTTTTTTTTTTTTTTTTACTACGGCTGTAAATTGTTCTGAGGTTTAAAAGAAAGCAGTCAACTATGAAGTGTAAAATGATATCTACCTAAAAGCTAAAATTACCTGTCATGTCATTTCTTTGTCCCCTCTCACTGACCTTCCCTCCAGCCAAAAGTCCCTTGATTCCTGCTCTCTGATTCTAACCTCCTGTCTCTCACACCAATGATCAGTCTTATTTCACTTATGAATAACAATCATGATCCTCAAGGACCAAATTCAAGGTATATCCATTCCCTTCCCAACCATGTATCTCACTGTGCTAGTTTGATCTACCCAATGAGACAATGTATATAAAGTGCTTTCTAACTACTCAGGAGCATATAAATGTGAGCTGCCTTGTTTGGGGATTCAAACATAAATGGAAAGGTATAAAAAGTATGATTTAATGCAAGTTGTTTCTACATCACTTATATCTATTTCCTCTCCAAAGGCATGGAGAGACACAAATAACCAATGCAAACTTGTGTCCAAAATTTAAATCTGACTATTCATTGTATTTACCTAGGAATCTAGAAATATTGCTAGGGCCTTCCCTTCTATTTTAATGGATTCTGATTGGATAGACATAATAAAGCACTGGCTTGGAAACCAAGAGACCTGGTTCTCTCCCCGTCTCTGCCACTGGCTTGTCATTTGACCCTGAACCAAGAGTCAGTCAATAAGCATTTGTTAAGTGCCTGCTCTGTGCCAGACACTATGGTAAGTGCTGGGGTACAAAGAAAGGCAAAAGGAAGTCGAGGATCTCAAGGGGCTTTCTCCCAACACCCCCATCAGAAAACATGCAAACAACTATGTACAAACAAGATACATGCAGGATAAATGAGAGATAATCAACAGAGAGGAGGCACTAGAATTAAGTTTCCTCTTCTCCCTAAGCCTCCATTTCCTCTTCTGCCAAATGAAGGGGTTGAATTAAATGATCTTTAAGGTCCCTTCTAGTTCAACATCCTATGATCTCTTCCAACCCAAAATTCTGTGGTTGTGTTTTTTTTCTTGTAAGCACATGATAACTATGTACAATAATTGACCCCGAACTGCTGCCAAAACTAAGTTCATGTTTAGATTCCTAAAAACTGCTTCATATTTCCCCTCCCACAACCACCACCACCTCCCCCACCCCCCCAAAAATCCCTTTTTAAGCCAAATGAATATTCACCATCAGCAAACATACATAGACTAGCTACCATGTGCAAAGATACAAGAGGAACTAGTGACACAAAGAAATATAAGACAAAAGCCTTCCCTGTTCTAGAGAAACCTACAATCTAGTTGGTGAAAGATGACAAAGGCCCTTCCTGCTCTAGAGAAACCCACAGTCTAGTAGGGCCATAAGGAAATGAAGACCAGTACAAGGTAGCATGAGCTAACTGCCCAATAAGTGGGACAGAAGTTCAATCAAAAGAACCCTTGAAAAGGTAGGGACATTTGAGAAAGGTTTTCCTGAAGGAGTTGGGCCTTTAAGGAAGATATGGCTAAAGCAAACAGAGACAGCTTTGTAGGTAGGGGAGAAAACGACAGGAGCAAATGTCCCAAAGTAGGAATAAATAGAACAGACCAGGTGGGGTCAAAGGTTCTTCTCTTATATAGTAATTTATATATTCATACATTTACATAATATATATTATATACAGTATATTATGGATTATATATAAAATATACCTTTATATTTCTCTTATACAGATTTCTGCTCTGATATTTAAGGTATCAGAAATTTCAGGAGACCAGGGTCTTCCTTCCAGCTCACCCACACTCATTGTGTGAAGTTGAGAACATTTCTTCACCTCTCACTTTGTCAACAAGAGGATCAGTTGGAGTAGATAACCCTTAAGGTACGTTCCATTACTGATGGTCTGTAATTCTGGCTTATTAGCATCACTAGCACTTTGCATCCAGGATCGAAAGCCTTAAAAGTAATAGCTTGTTAGTCTTCAGAAACATCACTAGGCAAAATATTACCATACCCATTTTAAAGATGGAGAAACTGAGACAGAGAATTAGTTATTAGATACAAAGAACAGAGTACATCACTAAGTCTGCTGGAACAAAAACTCAGGTTCCCAGCCAAGAAGGCATATTAAGGAACAAATTAAGAGAGTATCATAGTTATTAAACAGTGTGCTAAAGGCCAACAACTTGCCAGTGGGAACTGAAGAAGAAGCTCATCAAATGAAGAACTCAAGTAATAATCGCTCTCAGCTCAATTAAATCAGTATTTATTGAGTCTTAGAGTTACTCAGTCATAAAATTTCACACTGGAAAGCATATAGGAGGTCATTAAAAATGCTTTTATTGTTGTCTTTTGTCTTTATGCCATAGTTATTTTCCTTTTATCCTTCTGCCATCGAAGCCTTCCTTGAAACAAATAAACAAAACAAAACAAAAGACATTTAAGAAAGCCTACTGACACAGACCTTGTGTTTGATATTTATCACATTCCACGTCTGTGATCCCTACCTCTGTACCGACAAAATGAAAGTATGGTTCCTAATCATTAATTCTCTAGGACTAAGAATGTTCATTACAATTCATCAGAGTTCAACTGCTTTTTGGTGTGGTTATTTTAGTTATTGTTACTTATTATTTTTATTTATTTTATTATATTATTATTGTTATTTAGTTGTGGTTATTATAGTTATCATTATAATTGAGTTATTTTAGTTATTGTTATTTATTATTTTTACTTTTTATATCATTTATTATTGTTATTTAGTTGTGGTTATTATAGTTATTATAATTGAGTTAGTTATTTTAGTTATTGTTATTTATTATTTTTTACTTATTTTATAATATTGTTTATTATTGTTACTTTTGTTTAATATAGTTATCATTATAATTGAGTTAGTTATTTTAGTTATTGTTATTTATTATTTTTTACTTATTTTGTTATATTATTTATTATTGTTACTTTCTTGTGATTATTATAGTTATCATTATAATTGAGTTAGGTATCTTAGTTATTGCAGTCATTATAGAAAATGTTCCCTTGATTCTGTTTTCATCATTTTCTATCTTTTTATACAACTCCTCCCACGTTTTTTCTGAATTCCACATGCTAGCAATTCCTTTCAGCACAATCATATTCTACTACATTCGTACATCATAAGTTAACATATCCCAAGAAATGGTCAGTCAATTCTTTTCTATTGGTTTTCTACCACAAGCAGTACTGCTATATATATACTTGGTTATATACAGTCAGTCAGCAGTAAGTAAGCAAGCATTTATTAAGCACCTACTATATGCCAGGCATGCTGCTAAGCACCAGGAATGAAAAGAAAGTCAAAAAAAAATCCCTGCTTTCAAGGAGCTCACACTTAAACATATACAGGACCTTTCTCTCTGTCATTCTGTCTTCCAGGCCAGTATTTGGAGCAAAGTGTCAAAAGGTCAATAGTTGAATGACTTAACCATGTAATTCTAAATTATTTTTTTCTGAATGGTTAAACCAACTCAGTTCCACCTAGAGCAGGGGTGGGGAACGTTTGGCCTTGAGGCCACATGTGGCCCTCTAGGTCTTCAACTTCAGCCCTTTGACTGAATCCAAGCTTTACATAACAAATCCCCTTAAAAAAATTTGTTCATAAAACTTAGACTCAGTCAAAAGGCGGCTCCCAAGGACCTAGAAGGCCACATGAGGCCTTTAGGCCACAGGTTCCCCACCCCTGACCTAGAGTATATTAATGTTTCTGTGTTCCCACAGTCCCTAGAAAAGGTTGTTTAGTCCACTTCTTGCCCCCCACACACACACCTTTTTTTTTTTACAGTTGACAATTAAAATTTTAGTAACAGAAGCAGTTCTATTCAAATCTAGTAGATTTATGCTAAAAAAAATTAAAATGTAACTGCCCTTTAACACTAGTCACCAATCACCAGACATTGTATGATTATAATGAAATTATAATAATCTGGAGGGCTAGAGGGTAGAGACCCATAAACTCCTCCCAAAGCCTTTATTTATAGAGGACTCAGAACTTTCCCAGTAACTCTTCATTTTCCCATCAGTGGCTTTGCTTGGTTTTGAGTCCTTTTGTGCCTTCCCCCACATGGCATCCCCACCCCATGATTCCCCCAACTTTTTAACTTCCTTATGTTTTGTCTCCCCCCTATTAGATTGTCAGCTCCTTGAAGTCAGGAACTCTCTTTTGTTTCCTGATTTGTATCCCCAGTACTTAGTATAGTACCTGGCACACGTAAGTGCTTAGTAAATGTTTTTTTTAATTAAATAATAAAACTTGTACCCAAACAAGAGACAAGAAAATAAGCCTCTATCCTTACTAGAGGTGGGAGCTATGGTTATGGAACATTGCATATATACTGTTGGGTTAATTTGATATATAGATTAGTTTTCTTGAACCTAATTTTTTTTTTATTCATGTAAAAGAAGAAAGGTATGGCTTTCCAAGGTAAAGTTCTGTGTTGGAAAGGGGGAAGGAATGTATATGCAAAAAAGAAGGTATAAAGCAAAAGAGATCAATAAGAAATTTTTAAAAATTAAGTTAATGCCATGGCTAGACTAAAACATGCATGTACCTCAGACTCTCAACTTCATGTCCTCCACACTAGGCTACACTGCCTGCTATGTATTAAACCTACTGGGAGATGGAGTTGGTGGAGGTGGAGGATTCACAGTTATTCATGAAATTATAGAAGGGGTAGATAATGAGATGTTAATGTGTTAAATGAAATACAAAGAGAGTCACTGCCCTGGATTGCTTCAGTCATTGAACATGCACCCCTATGGTCTAGTGGAGTGCTTGGCACATAGTAGGCCCTAAATAAACACTTTTTGGTTGATTGATTGATTACTAATTTACAAAGTATGAAATTCTCTTTGATGGAATTAAAGAACACTTAGCTATGGGCTGACCAAAGACAAGCCAGGCCTCTGGGGGCCTTTAAAAAAACAAACAGCAGTTTCTAGGGAGAGCCAGACAAAGAGAGTATGGGCCATTATGCAGTTTCAAGAAGTATAGAGAAGAGAAATAGAGAAGAGAACTTGACTTTGCACTCAAGAGAGAACTAGTTATACCCTTCAAGAGTCAAACTGTGGAGAAGAGTAGACCCCAGTCACCTGGCTGAACAATTCTCCTAGCAGGGAGCCTGGACCTAGAGGGGAGATGTGTGAGAACACCAAAGATAGGTTTCCTAGGGATTTGCTTTACCACCAGCATAACCTAAATTTGTGCCCATTGTTCCCTCTAACCTTGTGTCTATTTCTAAGAGAGTGTGTTCCAGGTTTGTGGGGAAATGTTTTGTAGCTTTTGCTCCTACTATGGTCTCTGTAAATGTGTTTGCTTTGAGCTAATTGTGTCTACGGTATTAAAAATGCTCTGGTGGGGGCTGTAGTTGAAGGAGTTCAGAAGCATGGAGTACCTAGAACCTGGGAGCAATTTAAATGCCTGGTACATAGTAGGTGCGTAATAAATATTTTTTGAATTGAATAATAAAGCTTGTCCTCTCTCATGCTCCTACCTGAAAACCTGAAAGTACTGAATTGGGGAGGTAGCCAGGGGAAATGCTATGGAAGTATTTAACACAGTCCCTGCCTTCAAGAGGGGACAGCTAGGTGGCCAAGTAGATAATGTGTAGGGCCTGAAGTCAGGAAGACTTATCTCTGTGAGTTCAACTCTGGCCTCAGACACTTCCTGGCTGTGTGACCCTGGGTAAGTCACTTCACCCTGTTTGCCTCAGTTTCCTCATCTGTAAAATGAGCTAGAGAAGGAAATGGCAAACCACTCCAGTATTTTTGCCAAGAAAACTCCAAATGGGGTCACAAAGAGTTGGACAGGAAAAAAAAGAAAAAAGACTCATTGACTATCTTCAAGGAATCCTGTTGGAGAAATTGAATTTGCTCACAGACCATGAGAGAGATTTTGAGTCAAAAGAGTTAGATTCTATGGCCTTGGTCAAATAACTTCACTTCTCAGCCTCAGTTTCATTGTCTATAAAGATGTTGATTTCTATAGTTCCTAAGATCCCTTCCATAAATTCCACGGAACTGTTCTATAAAGATAATAGACAAAATGCTGATTTTATCTATCTATTGAAAAGACCCCAAGTGCTACGAGAAAAGGTCAGGTAGGGGAAAGATCAATGTTAGTGAAATTATTAAAATAATATGGATATACAATAAGTATTCATTATAGTAGGGGGGTAACACCACTAAAAATAGCTTATAATGAACAATAACAAGAGGATAAATATTCTGAATTGCTTGGGGTTTTTTAACCTGATATTGCAAAATAAGAAATCTAATACATCACCTTTTCCTGTAATGTCTTCTCTGTACCTCTGAGTCTCTGCAGTTAGAAGTTGATTATTTCTCTTCTGGTGATTCAACCTTCTTTGCTGCAGCTGTTCACATTCTTTCTGCTTATGCTTCTCAGTTCTCTCTCAGTTTCTCTGGTAAAGCCCCTAAGGTCTTTAGGGGAGGCTCTAGGCATATCTTATATAACCTACGAAGATGCCTTCTGCCCCGATCCCTGGAGTAGACATGATTCAGAAGTAACTTCCACTTCTGCTCTTCTGCTCACCAACACTTAGAGGATCTTTCAGACATCCTGTCTAATAGCAGTCATCCTACGTAGCTATCGTGCCTTAGCAGTGAGTGACATCAAGTGACAACAAGCAGTGACATCCTTCTCCTACCTCATGCCAGATCCTGGACGTATATTTGAGTCACAGCTTTTTTTGAAAATGCCAATGAGGCGTGTGATGCGGTCCCCATCTTCTAGTAGAACGACAGAGAATGCCAGCGTACTGCTCTGAGTATTGCAAGTGACACTTGACAAACAGCTTCTGTGTTTTCTCCTTTGAAAGAGAACAACAGTACCAAACTGCAGTGTTCATCCATCAAACTGCAGTTGCTACCAAGCACCACTAGGTGTCCTCTATCAGTTACTCAATGCCTACCCAAAAAAGCAATGAGTGATGCTAGGTAAATTAAAGCAGAGAAGGGGATGTGGGGGAGGCACACCACTAAATAAATTATGCAATTAGACCACTTACATGATTTTCTCCATGTTTTTTCTAGGTCTTACTTACAATTTGGCTAAGCAGCTCTGTTTCCTAACCTGAAACTCCCATTAAAAACGACAACAAGAAGTATCTTCAGGTCAGTTATTTACTGGGCATCTGTAATATACAAGATATTATAGTGAATATTTATGAGGGTTTTCCCTTCCCCTCTAGCTCCTTCTGAAAGTGCATGGGGGAAACTTACAACCTTTAAAATTGTTAGAGGAAGTGAAAAGAAACTGACCGAATGCAAAAGCATACATTAAGTGCTTACTATGTGCCACACAATGTGCTGAGAGAAAAAAGAAGGAAAGTAAAAGAAAAATATTTAAACAACAAGATAAGGTAAATAAGGATGAAATAATAATAAGGACAGCAATAATAATAGCCAGTTATAGTTTACAGACAATCTAATCCAATTAATAAGTGCTAAGGATATAATTAATAAAAGGACAGTCCCTACCCTCGAGGAGCTTACAATTTAATGGGGGGAGCCAACATATAAGAAGAGGCAGGAAAGCCAGGGTTGGGGGACATCAATGGATATGCAGCACGGGGGCATCTTATTCCATGATCCTTGGAGCTGAAATTAGGAAAAGCGGAAGCAAAGTAGAGTAAGCTGAGTCGAGCTCTTGGCCTCTATAAACAAAGGCATTGGGAGGAGTTAGGTAGTTAATGCTTTAGCCCTCTAATCCAAGGGGAGAGGAGGCTAGGGAAGGTGGTTTCAATCAAGGCTTGAGTCAGCAGTACGATGATGAGATTAAAATGGACAGCTAGGTGGCATAGTAGATAGAGTGCCAGGTCTAGAGTCAGGAAGACCTGAGTTCAGATATGACCTCACTAGCTGTATGATGCTGAGCAAGTCACTTAACCCTGTTTGCCTCAGTTTCCTCATCTGTAAAATGAGCTGGAAAAGGAAATAACAAACCACTCCACTATCTTTGCCAAGAAAACCCCAAATGGGGTTGCGAAGACTCAAAGAGTCAGACATGACTGAACAACAGCAACAACCACTATTAAAAGTGACAAGGAGGGAACTTCCAGGAGCCAAGATGGCAGAATAAGCAGTAAATAGCCATAATTCTCCCATATTCATCTCCAAACAACCATAAAATAGCACCCCCAAAAAAATCCTGGAACAGCAGAACCGGCAAAAAGAGGATGAAATAATCTTTTAGCCCAAGAAACTTGGAAGAGCAGCAAGAAAGGTCTGTCTCACTCTGGTAGAAGAATACAGTCCAGAACAGGAAGCATCCCAGCAAGTCAGCAGCAAGCCCCACCTCAGCAAACTAGTGGGAGATCCTGAGCCCCAGTGCCATGGAGCAGGCAAACGCCAACACCAGGACCATCCGCCTCCCCATGTGCCTCAGCATAGCCAGGGAAATGGGCAGACTCCAGCTCTGAGAACTGCCACATGCTTGGGCATAGCCCTAGGCAAATAGGCAACCTCTAGCTGCATGACCACCATGTGCTTCATTGTAGCTTTGGGGAAATGCAAAATCACCACACCAGCCTCAGCACACGCCAGACACCAGCACTAGGATCCCAGTTCAGCACCAGGTAAGCTGCCAGAGCCCTGTGGCTTCCAGCAACATCAGCAACACCCCACCTCACCGTCTCAGTGCAGCACCAGACACGAGTGCCCCCCTCAGGCCTTAGGGCAACATCAGTGCTTCATCAGGTAAACAGCCAGGGGCTGCAACCCCAGCCAAGAAGCCTGAGACAGTGCCCCTTCCACCCTAGGAACAGGGCTCAAATTTAAAAGAAAGGAAAAAGGCCAAAAAAGCTGAGCAAAAAACAATAACAAAAAAAGAATTTGACCATAGAAAGTTATTATGGTGACAGGGAAGATTAAGACACAAACTCAGAAGAGGACAACAATATCAAAACACCTCTGGGTAAAACCCAAAGAGAAATGAGAAGTGGTCTCAAGCCCAGAAAGAATTCATGGAGGAGGTAGAAGAAAAATTGGGAAAAGAAATGAGAGTGATGCAAGAGAATTTAAAAGAAAAAAGAGTCAATAGCTTGGAAAAAGAAAATTCCTTAAGAAGTACAATTGGCCAAATAGAAAAGAAAGTACAAAAACTAACTGAGGAATACAACTCCTTAAAAGTTACACTTGGGCAAGTAGAAGCTACCAACTCTATGAGACATCAAGAATCAATCAAACAAATTCTAAAGAATGAAAAGAAAGGAAGAAAATGTAAAATATCATATTGGAAAAACAACTGACCTGGAAAACAGATCCAGGAAAGACAATGTCAGAATCATTGGACCACCTGAAAGCCATAATCCAAAGGAGACCTGGACAGCATCTTTCAAGAAATTACCAAGAGGAACTGCCCTGCTGTCCTGGAAACAGAAGGCAAAATAGGCATTGAAAGAATCCACTGATCACCTCAGAAAAGAGATCCCAACATAAAACTCCAAGGAACATTATAGCCAAATTTCAGAACTATTGGATCAAGTAAAAAATACTGAAAGTGCCCAGAAAGAAACAATTCAAATATCAGGGAGCCACAATCAGGACTATACAGGACTTGGATGATGCAACATAAAAGGACAGGACATCATAGAACATGTTATTCTGGAAGGCAAAGAAGTTAGGACTACAACCAAGAATCACCTACCCAGTGAAATTAAGATAATACTTGAAGGGGGAAAATTGTCATTCAATGAAACAGAAGGATTTCTAGCTTTCATAAGAAGACCAGAAATGAACAAAAAAATTTGATCTCTAACATCAAGACCCAAGAGGAGCCTAAAAAGGTAAAAAGGGGAAAGTAAACATAAGGGATTCAATGGAGTTGAACTGTTTACATCTCTACAGGGGAAGATGATACATGTAATTCTTAAAAATTGTACCACTAGTAGTACAGCTAGAAGGAGTGTACATAGACAGAGGGTATGGGTATAAGGTGAATTTGAGGGAATAACAAAAAAAAAAATTAAGGAATGAGAAAGAGGAATGCACTGGGTGCAGAAGGAAGGGAGAGGTAGAAAGGGGGAAATTATTTCACATGAATGGGTGTGAAAAAACTTATTACAGTGGAAGGAAAGATGGAAGGGTGGGCAATGGGCATTGCTTGAACCTTACTCTCATCAGTATTGGCTCAAAGAAGGAGTAATATACACAAACAGTTGAATATGGAAATCTGTCTTACCTGACAGGAAAGTAGGAGGGGAGAAGATTAAGTAAAAGTGGGGAAGGAACTGAGAGAAGAGAGGGCAGACTGGGGGAGGCAGTAGACAGAAGCAAAACACTGCTGAAGTGGGAAAGGGTGAAAGAACAGAGAGGACAACGAACAGGAGGAAAAATAGGATGGAGGGAAATACACAGTTCATAATCATAACTGTGAATGTGAAGGGGATAAAGTCTCATAAAACAGAAGCAGACAGCAGACAACCAGAATCCTACAATATATTGTTTACAAGAAGCATACCTGAAACAGAGAGAGACACACAGAGTAAAGATAAGGAGCTGGAGCAGAATCTATATGTTTAAGCTGAAGTAAAAAAAAAAAAAAACGGGGTAGCAATTCTGATTTCAGATAAAGCATAAATAAAAATAGACCTAATTAAAAGAGACAAAGAAGGAAACCAAATAAGAGGTAGAGAGCATTAAGAGATGTAAAATAGGTCATTTTGATTATATTAACTTCTTTGGGACTGTTTCCTTGTCTTTAAAATTAAGGGTTTAGACTAGGTGACCTCTAAGTTGCCTTCCACTTGTAGATCAATGAGCAAGATTAGGACTCTGAGCATCTGAGTTTTGTTTTCCATACTGCTCAGCTAGCTCAAATACCATCAGTCTGTTTTAAAGATTCCTATGACCCTCAGTTTGTTAGTCAAGCCAATCTAATTGGTCCCTAATACAGAGAAGAAAAAGAAAGAAAGATGTAGCCACACTGGTGGAAGTGTCTGGTCCCTCAGAGAGTCAAGTCCATGTTCCAATACTGTTCCCAACCCCACTCCTAGGAAATGGTTGGGGAGAGACAGAAGGCAGAGTCAGGCATGGAGAAGAAGGAATGCAAGGGGATGTTGCCCACCCTAGCTATGGCTCTATTCCTATGACTTTAAGTTGAGCATCATTTTCCTCATAAAATCAACTTCTCCTCTTGTGTCCCTCTTTTCTATTGATAGTATCATTATCTTCCCAGTCACTTCAGCTCAAAACATTGAGTCTTGACTCTTTGACTTGGATGTGAGCATCTTCACTGGACTGGAAGCTCAATGATCATTTGTCATAGAGTGGCATAGAGAGAATTTCTGTTCCAGAAGGAGTTAGCCTAGCAGTCTTCTCAGGTCCCTTCCAATAATAGTAATTCATTTATGTATCTCTTTGAGGTTTTCAAAGCACTTTCCTCATGAAAAATCTTTGCAATAAATTGTGTATTATTGGTTGGTTGTTGTCCTTTGTTAATAATAATAATATATTATATTATTATAATATTATTATTATCCCATGTTATAAATGCAGAAACCAAGGAAAGGAGAGGTTAAGTGACTTGTCTATGGTTAAATAGCTTATAAGCGACTGGGGCAGAATTTGAACCCAGTTCTATTTGTGTGACTTTTCTTCTCTGGGACTCAGTTTCCTCTTTTGCAAATGAGAGGATTGAACATACAAGAATTGAAATTACACAAATTGTTGCTACCCTAACAAAGAGAAGGTACCCATCAATTCAAGTAATATGCCACATTACATTTCGTTGGCCCTCATTCTAGCATATTTTAATCCCTCCTCAATTTACAGTGGCTTACCAGCAGGAAACCACTAGAGGGGACATATCCAGACAAGATTGGACAACATACAATTATCATCCTCACTATTCCCACTTGGAAAATTAACTCGTATTCATGTGGAACAATGAAATCAAATTCACTAGCATTCTAGTTTCAATCCAGGTGGTATTAAAAAAAAGGATTTGGGAGAGAAACAGAGAGCACTGAAGAGTAAAGACAGAAAAGAGAGAGAATACATTTCATTTGTGTACACATTAAGTATAGTTGGACTCAGTAATTCCAACCACAATATTTTCCCCTTATTGGTAAAGCTACATGAGGAATATTTGTCTCTCGTGTGGTATTTTCTATATAGGAACCTCTCTATGATACTATCCTCAAGAATTATATAAAGGCCACCTCATAGATGAAACTACTTTATATTGGAGACCTTATAACAAAACCTATGTTTCTTGTAAGGGCCATTACCTCTGGACTTTCATGGGCTCAGGAGCAAATTGTAGGGACATTTTCTTTTGTTTTGTTTTAAATATTCACATTGATGTCTTTTGTTTTCATATAGCCTAGACTTCCCCCTGCATCCCTCCACCTTCCCCAACACAATCAAGAACCATCCCTTATAAAAAGAGTTTTTCAAAATAAGAAAAAGATGGAAAAAAGGGAAAAAGTCAGGAAAACTGATCAACATGCTGAAAAAAATGGACAATATATGCAATGTTCCCCACCCACAAGTCTCCCCATCCCTTCTGTAAAGGAATGAAGTGAGATCTTTTCTCATATCTTTTCTTTGGCGTTAAATTTGTTTTCTACAATTTGGCAGCATTCATTTTCAGCTGTTTTGTGGTGGTTGTTCTTTCTATTTACATTGTAGTATTGTCTATATTGAGGCAGCTGGTGGTTTAGTGGATAGAGTACTGGCCCTGGAGCCTGGAAGACCTGCATTCAAATCCAGCCTTAGACACTTGCTAGTAGTGTGACCCTGGGCAAGTCTCTTAATGTCTAACCTAACAAAAGGATCAACTGAATCCATGAGAGGAGGGAAATGACAAACCATTCCAGTATGTTTGCCAAGAAAACCCCATGTGCAGCTATGATCCACAGAGTCATGGAGTCAGACATGACTGAACAACAACAAATTGTATATGTTGTTTTCCCAGTATCTGCTTACTTTATTTTGCATTAGTTCATCTAAGTTTTTCCATATGTCTTGGTGTTCATATTCCTCCTTTATGACAGCATAGTCATCTTACTTTGCGTTCATGAAATGGAACGGTTTGTTTAGCCGTTCTCCATTTAATGGATATCTACTTTGTTTCTAGTTCTTTGGTACCCACAAAACTGATGCTTTAAATATTTTGGTGTATATGAGGCCTTTCTCTTTGTCAGTGACCTCCTCTGAGTATATGCCTAGCAATGGAATCTCTGAGTCAAAGGGTATAAACATCTTAGCCACCTTATTTGCACAATTCAAAATCGCTTTCCAGAATGGTTGTACCGATTCACAAATCCACCAACAATGCATTAGTGTGCCTAACATTCCACAGCCTCACCGAATTCTCTCCATCTTTTATCATCTTTGCCAATTTGCAGAGTGTGAAATAAAACTTGTTTCTTTGATTTGCATTTCTCTTAATGTTAGTCATCTGGAGAATTCTTTTCATATGGTTGATAATAGCAATGCTTCATCTGAGAACTGTTTGCTCATGTCCTTTGACCACTTATCTATTGGAAAATGGCTTTTTAACGATTATTTGCTTTATTTACCCCCACCTAGATAAAAAACTGGGAACTTCTGAATTCAGGCCTAAGTATTCAGCTGCTTACCAAATTAAAAGATGTAGGCAATGAACACTGATACAATACAATACTTAATTGATAAAGGAATAAATACTAAAGCAACAATTTGGCAAAGGCATACATTTCCAAATGACTACAGTTCCATTTCCTTTCTTTTCAGAGTAATTTGGACCAGAAGCTACTCCACAGACTCCTATGGGTCTCTGGTAGGGAAACACACACCTAGTCTCTCAGCAGCTGCAGTATACTTTTGGACAGATCCCAAGCTTTGAATACCTCCCTGAAGGTCAGTACCTAAAACTACTTCCTTCCCTTGATCAGGTCCCCTGGGTGCCTAATCTATAGCCTCCTTATAGTAGCAGGTTTGGCTTGCGGCAGACACTATGTGCTATCTCATTCATCAGACTTTCCATTGCCAGGATGTCTCTTTTCCTTGCTCTTATCCACCTTACAGACTAGCACTGACCTAGACCAGTGGGCCTGGGGTGGAGAAAGGGAATGGACTACTTCCCCAGGTGCCTTGTATGGAGGATCTCCCTTTCTCCTTGGGGAAAGAAGGGAAGAGGGAGGAGAAGACTATACACATTCCATTCTCACACATCCAAGTTGGATGGGGTCCAAGGCTGGCCCACTTTATGGCAAATCTTACTAAGATTCCAGTGTTTGTAACATTACAGAGTAATCTGAGGGCTGCCTTCACAAAATGAAACTGAAAAATTTGAAGATAATAATGCAGATTCCTTTGGGTTTAACTAATTCAAACTAATTCAACAGACATTTATTGAGTGGAGCAAAAGAACTGCACTGGTCTCCAGGAGATATGAGGTTAGTTCAATCCCTATACAGCATTGTTCCTACCAAGTTCATGTCTAAAGAGAGCATAGCTACCAGCCTCTGCTGGGCTGGAGTTTTGAAGGTTACTGTAGATGATCGCTCCATGTTGGATTAGTCATGACACCCAGCCTGGATTCCGATGCCGTAATTGCTTTAACTTCTGCTCCCAACCTAGACTGGATACTCCATTCCCTGCAGCTAAAATAAACAAGCAAAAGTCTAAGAGGTCTTATTTCTGAGGGGCCAAATGGCCTGGTGTGAGGGGAAATCCCCATGACCCTTCCTCTTATAGCATAATTCTCTCACCAGAAACATTCAGTCAAGGAGTCACTTTATTCTTCCAGATGTGAATGCAGCATAGAGATGACAGGAGCTGACTCAGGCCCTTTAGATAACTTCACAGTTGTGGCCATTTAACCAATAGAAAAAGGTTCCTCTCAATTGTGTGCTAAGCCAATCCAAAGCAGTTGCAGAATGTCTTTGCGTGCACTTCCTTCACATGCCATCATGATTCTCTGGGAAACAGCTTCCTAGCTTATTCTATGGAGGCACATTCTATTCTTACGGAGGCACTCTCTCTGGTGATGTGACAGACCCCCATTAGACCAGACAATTTGGCAGAGGTCCTTAACCTGGAGTCCATAAACTTGGCTTTAAAAAAAATGTTGATAACTGTATTTAAATATAATTGGTTTCCCTTATCATTCTATGTATTTTATGCATTTTAAAACTTTTTTTTTCTAAAAAGGGGTCCATAGGTCCATAGCCAGACTGCCAAAGAGGTCTATCACATGGTAAAGGTTAAGAATCCCTGTCTTAGGGATACTAATATTAAAAAGGACAGTTTCTTCCCTCACGGCTCTTACGTCTTGTAGGAAGAAGGGAAAAGTACACAAATAACGGTAATACAAATTAGAATATTATGAAGTTTATAAGAAAAGTCAGAGTATCCTGAGAGATTTGAGGAAAAAGGAGAATCTAATTGGAGGGATCAGAGAGGCATTATGAAGGACATGCTATTGGCAGAGATATATAGGCTTGTTGTTGTTGTTAGGTTTTCTTGGATACTTGGATACTGGACACTGGAGTGGTTAGCCATTTCCTTCTTCAGCTTATTTTACAGATGAGGAAACTGAGGCAAACAGGGTTATGTGACTTGCCCAGGGTCACACAACTAGTAAGCATCTGAAGCCAGATTTGAACTCAGATCTTTCCAAGCCTGGCACTCTATCCACTGCACCACCTACATGCTCTATACATAGCTTATATTAGCATTAATAGAGTTGATTTTTCTTTTCCCCTTTCAGATAAACCTGTTATTTCCACTTAAACTCCCACAAGGAGAGTTTACAGAGTCTGAGACTGGGAGTCAAGTGTTCTTGCTATTCCTCATTTTAGCTGTGTGACCTTGAATAAATCAAGGTGTCTGGCTCTCAGTTTGTAAAATTAAGAATAAGAAAGGCAATTTTAAAAATCCTACTCATTCCTAAAATTGTCTCTTGTTTTTGCTGTTTCCTATCTTCTTTCCTTCAGCTGACCTACCAAAACACAATTTCTGGTTGGCTTAACTTTTCTGTGCTTGATCTCAGCTCAAAGGAGAATCATTTCCCTTGTGAACTTGAGCCAAATCTGTTGAATCATTTTTCAGCTAGATGAAGGTGAAAAACATTCATTTACCACTTAAGCTGAAATCATACAAAGTCAGCTGAACTTCTAACTGTTAAAAGTTATACCTAGCTATATTTTTGCTGGAAATTGTTGCCTTACTAAATTGGGTTGTCCCACTCCTTTCATAAATGCATTACAAAGATAAATATGTGTCAGGAAAAGTCAAAATTTTTAGACTAGTCAACAGAAGTAGGGAAATGTGAAAAAGCATAAGGCTTTGAAAGCTGTATTCATTTATGCACATTTCATACAGGTGATTTTCAGATCTTGATGAGAGACTTAAATACTGCATTGTCCATAGAGTAATTAGAATCCAGATGGATAATGCTATTGAAAAAAGAAAAACTGAACTGAGCATTTCATGATGTAGAGGTATTACCATTTCAATTTAGCATTTCTATGAACATATGTTCCGTTTATTAAGTGGCTCCCTCTTTCCTAGAAAGTAAAATATGAAGTTTTTAGCATTGACACTCAAGGCTCTTAAAATCATGTTCCAACTGCCTTCCCAGGCTTTTTTTCAGAGGAGTACCTTTCAAAGATTCTTTTCTCCATCCATATTGACTATTCCCTGATGCTGTCTTGCCTTCTCTTTCTTGCTCATGCTATCCTCCATCTTGGAATGGATTCTTTAACTCCAAATTTTTACCTATTTATAAAGAATGCTGGCTGTGGAATCCAATGACCTAGATTTGAATGTTGACTCTATTACTGCACCTTTTTCTAACTTTCCTATTACAGTTGAGGGCCCCACCATTGTCTCAGACATCAAGACTCACAACCTCCAAGTTATCTTTGACTCCTCACTCTCACCCGTCATATACAGGGTGTTCCCAAGTCCTATCAATTCTACCCTTTTAACATTTCTCATATGTGCCCCCTTCTCTGATGTGACACTGTCATCCCCTGGGGCAGGCCCTCATCATCTCACACCTGGACTATTGCAATGGCCCATTGGTTGGTCTCTCTGCTTCAAATCTTCCTACTCCAGTCCATCCTCCATTCAGATGTCCAAGAGATCTTCCTAAAGAGTAGGTCAGACCATGTCACCCCACTCACATTTGATAAACTCCTGTGGCTCCCAATTATGTCCAGGTTCAAGTACAAAACTTGTTTGGCTTTTAAAGCTCTTTGTAACCTGTCCTCTCCCTACCTTTCCAGTTTCCTTACACCTATCTCCCCTCCACATACTCTGTAAGTCAATGACATTGACCTCTTTGCTATTCTTCAAACAAGACTTTCACAGGCTGTATCCATGTCTGGAATTCTCTCCCTTTTCATCCCTATCTCCTGATTTCTTTGGATTCCTTGAGGTCCCAGCTAAAAGTTACATTCTGCAAAAAGTCTTTCCAGATGCCCTTTAATGCTAGTGCCTCCCCTCTGTTGATTACTCCAATTTATCCTGAGTATGATTTTTAAAACAGGCAGCTAGGTGGCACAGTGGATAGAATGCTGGGTTTGCAGTTAGGATGACTCATCTTGCTGAGTTCAAATCTGGCCTCAGACACTTACTAGTTGTGAGATCCTGGGCAAATCGCTGAACCCTGCTTGCCTCAGTTTCCTCATCTGTAAAATGACCTGGAGAGAGAAATGACAAACCACTCAAGCATCTTTCCCAAGAAAACTCCAAATGCAGTCATGAAGAGTCAGAGACAGGCTGAAAAATTACTGAATAATAAATATTTTTACATAATTTTTACATAATTGTTTGCATGTTATCCTATTAAATCATAAGCTCTTTGAGGGGAGATTCTTTGTATCCCCAGTGCTTAGCACAATGCCTGGGAGACAGTGCTTCATAAATGCTTATCGAGACCTGAATCTGTGATTTGGGGTCAAATTGAAACCTCTTTTGACCTTGTTTATTTGGTTTTTTTCTAAAACAACAAAAAGACCACTGGTTCACTGGTTCAGAGGACCTAACTTCAATTTGCATTTCTCTTGCTTAATACTTGTTTGACCTCTGGCAAAGCACTGCACCTCACTAGGCTGCAGCTTCCTCAACTGTAAAATGGGGAGGTTGGACCAAATGACTTCTGATGTCCTCTCTGGCTCTTGATCTAGAATTCTGTGATCCTTTTATTTTACATATTGGTGGGAGAGAATCGAAATTCTATTTCTGACGTCGTCGCAAAATTTAGAGATATCAAAGAATTTGTGCCTAACTTTTCCCCTTTCCTTGGACCTCTAAATTTGGCAATTTTTAGACTGAGCAGCTGTTCTAGGAAACAGAGAGCTTGTTACCAACTCTATCCTACTACTAACTAAATCTTACTACTAACAGAATAAAATAAGGCATATGCGTGTGTGTGTGTAGGAAAACAAATATGGTTAATTTTAAAAAGTTTAAAAAGAACAGAAGTTTGGTAAAGCATTTGTCTGGGGATTATTTTGGACACCATAGAGACTATAAATCATGATTAATTTCTCTTGCAGCCTAGTGATTGAATTGGGTTGATTTCATCGCTCCTGTGATTACTTATATATCAGAGACAGAGTTGTGTGCTTTATAATACTGATCTGCAGATAAGACAAATCTCACCCCAAATGGCTTACAATTGAGAATTTCCTATCTCAATTCTTGGATTTTCATCCTTTCATGCTCTCCTAATAAAATGCAAATGAAGAAAAAGAAAGCAGAAGACGAAGTCATTAAATTGATCTTATAAATAGCCACATTTGCTATTCGATGCCATCTCCCAGGAATCACTTAACATATTTGTGGATGATTCCCAAATCTCTGTCTCCAGTTCCCCTTCCTCTTCCTGTAAGCCAAGCCCAAATTTCCAATTGCCTTCTGGACTTCTCCACCTGGATATTCCACAAGACTCAGAATGTCCAAAAATAAATTCATATTTCCCACAAAACCTGTTCCTCCTCCTTGTTTCCCTATTTATTTCTGTTTCCATTATTGCTGTTCTTCACTTGTTAAGGTTTGAAATCCCAAGCCATCTTTGACTCTGCCTTATGAAATGGGTTGCCTTGGAGGTGGTCCCCAAAGTGGATTCCCCCTCACTCGATAGGGTATGATGATTAATTGTTTGGGTTGTTGTCTGAGGGATAATCAGATAATTAAATATTGATGATGATAATAATGATAGAATTAGATGGCTTCTGAGGTCCCTTCCAACTATGAGGCTCTATGACTCTCCCTTTGGTAGTAGTAGGTCTCACTGTTCTTGGGGTATAGGGGACAAGGGCTGTGTAGAGAGTTGGAAGTGCTAAACAAGACCTCTCTGAGCCATGAAGTATCTAGCAGGGGTGGGGAACCTGTGGCCTCGAGGCCACACATGGTCTTATACTGTTTATAAGATCATGGTCCTCAAGTGTAGCCCTTTGACTGAATCCAAACTTCACAGAACAAATCCCTTTAATAAAATGATTAGTTCTGTAAAACTTGGACTCAGTCCAAAGGCTGTACCTGAGAACCTAGAAGGCCACATGTAGTCTTGAGGCTGCAGGTTCCCTACTCCTGATACAAGAATCAATTCAAAATGATTAGTACAGAGAAGATAAGTCATAAAAGAACAGTCTTAGGCAGATAAGTAGCATAAAGACAATCAGTACCCCATGAGTCCTACCTCTTTTAGTGCTTTTGCTCTGTCTTACTCAGTGACTTTGGGACCACAATTGTGAATATAGTTTTCTGCTTACCACCGGGACCTTTGAACTTGGTATTCAAGTGAATTCTAGCTCAAAACATCATAGCTCATTTTGTGTTTGTTTTGATTATACACAATATATTTTTTAATGTGCTAAAAATATATAGTAACTTTCTATATTGTTGTCTTTATCCTTATACATTGTTATTAGAACTTTAATCTCTGTGATTGCCAGTGAAGACCAGGGTTCAAATCCAAGCCCTAATACTGACTACCTGCATGACCTTGGGCAACCTCTCTGGGTCCATGAGTTTCCTCATCTGTAAAATGAGGGGGTTGGAACAGTTGTACTCTGAGCTCCCTTCCAATTTAAATTTAGGACCTTATAATTTCCCCAGAAGAGTTCTTTGTTCAGGGCCTTTTGATTTCCCTTAATGACCTGTATGAATTGGCCTCATTCCTCACGGGAACCACAGAATTCCACCCTCCCAGCCCCAATGCCAATGAGCCTCTATGGACACCAGTAGAGTGCAGTGAAGAAAAGCATAGATTCTGAAATCAGAGGA
Organism: Trichosurus vulpecula; assembly: GCF_011100635.1. Taxonomy (NCBI): domain Eukaryota; kingdom Metazoa; phylum Chordata; class Mammalia; order Diprotodontia; family Phalangeridae; genus Trichosurus; species Trichosurus vulpecula. The sequence goes on along the minus strand of NC_050576.1, from coordinate 150,574,740 downwards.
CTTGGGTCTGAATCTCACCTGTGTCACTTGATGTTTCTGTAACAATCTGGCCTCTCTGAATCTCATTTTCCTCATCTGTAGAGTGAGTGACTGGGACTAGAGTACTACTGATTTCCCTTCCAGCTGTATTAGTAAACTTATGAGCACAGAATGTGCTTCTGCCTTTCTATGGGTTCCCAGCAGTTAGCGTTATGTGCCTGGCGCATAATAGGTGTTTGATTGACTCTCGTCCTATGGCTGGGTCAGGGTAAGGGTATTCATGGGCTGGGTGAAGAGGACATTTGACTTCATTCAATTCTACTGCCCAAGCAACATTCTTTTATAATAGTCGATAGCATTAGCCATGCCCCTACCACCAGAAAAGTGAATAAGGAGAGTTCGCTTAATTCAAGTCATCTTACCCATTTCACCAAAAGAAAAATCCACCTCATTGAACATAAGCATATCTAAAATTAGTCTTTTGTGAATTGGAAATTGAGGATATGTGAGTCAACTGGGGAATGGCTAAACAATTTGGTATATGATTGTGATGGAATATTATTATGCTATATGAAATGACAAGCAGGTTGGTTTCAGAAAAATCTGGGAAAACTTGTATAAACTCACACAAAGTAAATTGGGCAGAACTAGAACATTGTACACAGTAACAACAATATTATAAGAATGATCAACTGTGAAAGACCTAGCTACTCTGATTAAGACAGTGATCCAAGACAATTCTAAAGAACCCATGTTGAAATATGCTATCCACTTCCAGGGAGAGAACTGACCAACTCAATGTAGATTCAAACATACTTTTTTAAAACTTAAAAAAAATACTCTTTTGTTATTACAATACAATCCAATCCAACAATTTTTTAAATTAATTAATTAATTGATTGATTATTATTTTTTTATTTATTTATTTTTAGTTTACCACACATGGTTCTACATAATTTTGAGTTCCAGATTTCCTCCCCTCCCTCCCCAAGACGGCATGGAATCTCATTTAACTACCATGTATAACTTCGCATTGAATTAATTTATACACTAGTCAAGTTGTGGAGAAGAATTATGACCAATGGAATGAATGATGAGAAAGAAGAAACAGAACCAAAAAAAAAACCCCAAAAACAAAAACAAAAGAGAAGCAAAAAAGGCAAGCCTGTAGTGCACCTCAATCTGTATTCAAACTTCACAGTTCTTTCTCTGGATGAAGATAGCATTCTCCATCATGAGTCCCCTGGAGTTGTCCTTGCACCTTGCGTTGCTGAGAAGAGCGAAGTCTGTCAGGGTTGGTCCTCACGGAATCCATATATCTGTCAATCCAACAATTGTTTAGCACAGTGCCTGGCACATAGTATACACTTAATAAACGTTTATTGATTGGTTGATTGGTATTAAACACCAACTAGTAGTATTTTTTAAGCACAGTGCTAGGTACTGGGGATGCAAAAACAAAGTGAAAAGAAGTTTGTGCCCTGGAAGAGCTTGCATGATTATGTATAGACCCATCATTCAAAGGAGCATTAATGTCCTCTCCAATTATAAATCATAGATCCTAGAAGTAAAAGAACTTCCAAAGGTCACCTAGTCTAGCCTACTCTATAGAATGGTTGTCTTTGTTTTCCTTTCTTTCTTTCTTTCTTTCTTTCTTTCTTTCTTTCTTTCTTTCTTTCTTTCTTTCTTTCTTTCTTTCTTTCCTTCTTTCTTACTTTCTTCTTCCTTCCTTCTTTCTTTCTTCCTTCCTTCCTTTCTCCCTTTCTCTCTTTCTTCTTTCTTTCTTTCTTTCTTCTTTCCTTTCTTTTTTCTTTTTTCCTTCCTGTCTTTGTTTCTCCTTCCTTCCTTCTTTTCTTTCTTTTTCTTCCTTTTTTCTCTCTTCTTTTTCTTTCTTTCTCTTCCTTTCTTTTCTCTCTCATTCATTCATACATTCACTCTTTCTCCCTTTTTTGATATTTTATCTGCTTTGAGTCTTTGTTTTTCTTAAAGGTCTTAATAAACTTACACCTACATGAAAATGTTGGAAGAAATGCCTTAGTATAATGTAGGCTCTCCTAAGAGAAAGTAAGCTCCTTGAAGGCAAGAACTGTTTTTATCTGTGTATCCTCAGTTTCCCTAGTAGTATTATGCAAACAGTAGGGGCTAAATAAATGTATATTGAATTATAAACTTTAAATGGTTACTAAAACATGAGCTATTATTATAACATTAATATAACGTAAGCTATTATTATAGGAAACTAAAAGATAGGCAGCATAGTATAGTGCAGTGGTGTTAAGTTCAAATAGAAACCAATTGCTGTTAAATACATGCTGGTTTAGAAAACCACAAATTAATATTATCTATGTTGTATAGTGTTTCTATTTATTTTGTTAAATATTTCCCACTTACATTTTAATCTGGTTCTGCCCTTTGGGAGTTTTACAGGCTGCACACAGCCCACATGCAAGTTTAACCCATCCAGTGTGGTGGATGATGAGCTGGCCTCAAAGCAAAGAAGACCTGGGTTCAAGTCTTTCCTCTTACACATAATGGCTCTGTAACTTTGAGCAAGTGAGTTAACCTCTTAGTGTTCTAGGTGACTTTCTCTTTGCAGAGCAAGTTCTAAGGTGCATTAATGGGAAGAGTTTCCTCACTTGAAGTTTCCCTATACTAGTGTAATCGCAGGTCTAGTCTCTATTCTTATCCTATTATAATTCTATCTATCATTATTATACATTATAACACATTATATATTATATAATATCTATCATTCAATTATATTAATGTTTGTTGTTGTTGCTTAGTTGTTTCAGTTGTGTCCAATTCTTTGTGACCTCATTTGGGGTTTTCTTGGCAAAGATACTGGAATGGTTTGTCATTTCCTTCTCCAGCTCATTTTACAGATGAGGAAACTGAGGCAAGCAAGGTGAAGTGACTTGCCCAGGGTGACACAGCTAATAAGTGGCTGAGGCCAGATTTGAGCTCAGGAAAGGAAAAGTATCTTATGACTCCAGTCATAGCATGTTATCCATTGCACCACCTACCTGTCTATATTAACAGTTATTAATATATAGTACTATTATTATTCATCCTCTTACTATCTTATATAAAAAAGAATCTTGTAGCCTTTGAGGTCTCTTTCAGTTCTAAATCTATGACCTATGATCCTATGATATTTTTGTTTTGAGATGTGACAAACACGGATTCCTTTTCTGCTTTGTCTGTCACAAATGAATGACTGTCACACTGAATTTGTTTCTTTAGTGACGTTTCCTCTTCTCCAGAGGGGATGGTTGGCTCTCTTCCATTCTCCTTGGCAGCAACGGGCTTCTCCCTACAGGGGAGAAATTATCACTATGAATCAGGCCTGATCTATACAGGTCAGGCTGGGATGTATGTCTATTCCTCTGAGCACAGGGTCAGGAATTTGGAATATAGAGCCCGTGTCTTCTTTACAGCAAAGATGAGTCATACTGGTTTCTTTTTTGCTGTTGTTGTTTTAAAGGTACACAGATGGGGGGAAAATGAAGATTTTGGCAACCTCAGGGGAAAAATAAGGATTAAAAACTCAGATGCATGGCTGCCAACATTTACACTAGACTCATTTTTTGCCCTAATTACAGTTCTTTCCTAATTAGATTAAAAGGATCTCTTTCAGGCCTTTCAGTGGTTTTATAACCAATGCCTCTGACCAGAAAGAGAAAAGAGTCCTTTTGGGCCTTATCAACAGAAAGCGTTGTACCAGATTTGTAAGTTGGTATGCTTTTAGCACAGTTATATCACAGATATAGTCAAACAAGCCAATCTAATGAAAATTCTTTCCAGGTCATTTTGCTTTGTCCTTTGGAATAGAGAGGAATGAGAAGGGAATATTTGCCTCCAGGTAAGATGACTATGGGTCACCTCCAATCTTCCTGTTAGAATGAATTATTTGATTGATGAATGAATTAATGAACACAAATCAACACATTGCCAATGTCTGACAGGGAATGCCTCACTTTGCTTCTGTATTCTGTCACCTCTTTGATCAGAGGAAGTATGTCTCACCCATCAGTCCTCTGAAGTCAAGATTAGTCATTTCATTGATCAGAATTCTGATGTCTTTTAATGTTGTTTCCCTTTATATCGTGGTGGTTATCCAGTAAATGTAAATTCCCTGTAACTAGATAAATTTTCAACTGGGAATTCAACCAAATGCATATTGTAGCTTTCAGAGTATCTGATAATTTCCCTGAAGATAGAGTAGGCCATCTGTGAGTCTCTTGTAATTGACCTGATATGATAGTTTGGACAATAGCTTGGGCTGGATTTATTTCCCTTTTCTGTGATCTGAGTCACTAAGCATGTCATCTACCAGATGTTATCTGAAAAGCAATGAAGTATACCTTAATTGTGCAGGTAAAACACTAATTCTGCTCCCCAAACACAGAGACACCATTTTTAAAAACTCTTACTAATACAAAGAAGTGTTACTGGTGAAACCATAGGACAATTAACAAGTTAAAACCAGCATAGAGGATGTTATCCTGAGTCCACAGAGCACCAAAGGTGTCCATGACACAATAAAGGTTAATCCCTTCTCTAGCCTGTGACTGAAATTGTCTGAGGAGTTGTTGATAGGTATTGCTGTCAATTACAGCCATCAATGATGCATGGGAGGGGAAGGGAGTTTATTATGCTCAGAACATAGACTCACTGTATACAAAGATTAGTGAGCCCTGAGCAACAATTTCAGCAACCTCATACAGGTTTCTAGGCAGGATGGGTACAAGGAAATTTTACAGAAAGCAGAAGGGGAAGGTAATAATTTACACATCAAAGACCAAATGGCGGAAAGAGAAGATGTGTATCAGGTAAAATAGGATACTAGTTAGTAAACTGGGAGTTGGGAGCAGGGAAGAGGTTATAGATGGAATTTACAAACTAACCACTAACACTAAATTCTGCAGATTGTAGATGGTTGTGTGACCTATTCATCTAACGTAAATAGAAGTTAGAAAGTTAAGCCAGAAATTCTCCTATTACAAGTTTGATTCTCTCATTTTACAGGTAAGGAAGATGAGACAGAGAGAGGCTAAGGGACGTGTTCAAGGTGACATGGAAAGTTAGTGGCTGAGTCAGAACTAGAGGCCAGCTCTCCTGACTCCCAATTCTATGTTCTTTTTACTGCCTGGTGAGCTGCCTACCAGTGGCATACACACACATATGTATATTATTTGTTGTTGTCATTCAGCCATTTTTCAGTCATGTCTGACTCTTTGTGACCTCATTTGAGGTTTTCTTGGCAAAGATTCTACTAGAGTGGTTTGCCATTTCCTTCTCCAGCTCATTTTACAGATGAGGGAACTGAGGCAAACTGGGTTAATACATATTCATATGTATTGTAGGCTTTAACCTACAATTACACTCACACTCTGGGTCCCTAGAAGGTGGCTACTACACCTTTTCTCTAGGGCTAACCCTGAGGGGTTGCAATGGTTTTCTAATGTTATAGCTCACAAGCCTGTACTGGTATACTTGCTTCCATGTTTATCCACTGATATTAATTAGTCAGCCATTCTTATTTAATTTTTAGAGAGGGATATTTACTAAGATGTTATACTAAGAACAGTTATATAGTAAGAATGGTACAAAATATCATCCCAAAAGTCAGTGACATACTCTCTTATCAGTACATACAGGGTCCAGGGGAAAATAGCCTCAGGCTTAAGAAAGCATATGTGGTAATGGTGTAACTCAAAGCTCCTTCAGGCTCATTTGCTGGGGTCCTCAAGATGTTCACCTTATGAATGGTGTAACTTTTCTGACAGGCTCTTTATAGAGTCCTGAAACTGTCATTCCTCAGTTGTGAACTGATTCAACCATTATAGAAGTAATTTGGAACTATGCCCAAAAGGCTATAAAATGGTCCATACTTTTTAATCCACCAATATTACTGCTAGGTCTATATCCAAAAGACATCCAAAAAAAAGTGAAATGGACCCACTTGTACAAAAATATTTATAGCACGTCTTTTTGTGGTGGCTAAGAATTGAAAATCAAAGGGATGCCCATCAGTTGGGGAACGGCTAAATAATTTGTGATATGTGATTATAATGGAATACTATTGTGCTATAAGAAATGACAAGGAGGACAATATCAGAAAAACCTGTAAAGACTTACATGAACTAATGGATGGTGAAGTGAACAGAACCAGGAGAATGTTATACACAGTAACAACGATATTTTTTGATGAAGAATTGTGAATGACTTAGCTATGCTCAGCAATGCAATGATCCAAGATAATACCAAAGGACTAATGATGAAGCATACTATCCACATCCAGAGAAAGAACTGATATTATTTGAATACAGACTGAAGCATGCTGTTTTTTGCTTTCTTTCTTCCATTTTTTTCTTTTGAGTTTTCTTCTACAAAATGACTAATATGGATATGTTTTACATAATTGCATATGTATAATCTATATTTGATTGCTTACCATCTCAGGGAGGGAGGAGAGGAGGGAGGGAGAGAATTTGGAACTCAAAACTTTAAATAAAAATGTTTAAAATTTTAAAAAAATTATGATCTGAACATTAAAGGGTATTTCATTAAAAATAATTAGAAGAGAAACACATCAGCTACTTTTCATAGCTACAGCTGGGGAAAGAGTTCTTAACTAAATAAGGGATAGGCATGGCCACAAAATACCAAAATAGATCATTTCGATTACACGAAATTGAAAAGCATTTTCACTAATGAAATCAATTAAGATTGAATAAGAAGAAAAGTTGACAACTGGGGAAAACAACAACTTTGCATTAAATATTTCTGATGAGAATCTGTTAATATAGGGACAAGCCCTGTGATTTCACTAGTATAAGGTACTCCCTAGTGGGGAAACTATCCACCAATGCAGATTTACACCCTTACTACAATTTATTGTCTTAGAGAACAGGAACTAAGAGGATATACAAAAATGGGCCACCTACTCTTCCATCACATTCTCTGTCCCTACTGACAGTGAGAGATGCAAGACTAATTTAGGCTGCCTCCACACTCAGCTCTCAGGGCCTGCTGGACAGATGTTTCATTTTCACATCTGACCTATGATTTCTGTAGAAGTCACAGGTCTGGATCTCTAAAAGAGCCATGCCCTAGCTTGGGTTTTCTTAGCCCTTTCTCTGGTATTCTCCTGATGGGAGTCATCTTTTCCTTCAGAAAGTCATCATAGGGACCAACTCTTGCTGGTTAACTAGCATTAGGAACCAGAAGTACCTCACCTCTCTTCCTCATGAAGTTACTACAAAGGCTAATAACACTCATCCCACAATTACCCCCAAGTCACTTTAGCTTAGAGAAAGAAATACAAATCAGAAGAATCAGCTCCAGTTTTAAGATCCAGTATCAGGTCCACCTAGATAAGCACATGCTCTCCCACTCCCATCCACTGCCAGTGAATTAAAATAGCGTCATCTTTAAATGAACAGGCATTTTTCCTTTACTAAAGCTTATCCAAAGCACAGAAACTAGGATGGTCTTTCTGAGACAAATATCTATATAAGAAAGGGACAGTACCTTACATGCGTCTTCCTTTACTTCTGTAAAGGGTGCCCTGCAATCGTATTTATATAAGTCCTAAGAGTGTGTCTTCATTGGTTAACTCCCACATATTTTAGAGATATTTGTGTTTAACTTGAATGGAATTTATCTTTCTAATCTCTTCCTGCTTTGCTTCATTAATAAACATAAAGACTGGTGATTCTGTGGATTTATTCTGTAACCTTTTCCTTTGCTAAATTTATTAACTGTCTAATTGTTACACTTTTTTTAACTTTCTAGAGTTCTCTAAGTAAACTATCATATTATCCAGAAATAGAGATAATTTTGCCTATGATTATTCCTTCAATTCCTTCCCTTTGTCTTATTGTTGAAGACCTTTTCTGCATGCATTGATATATGACCATCTGATTGTACAGTTATGAATATTATCTGTTTTATTTATAATTTTTCTGATATTAAACCATTCCTGCTATTCTGGTAGATATCCAACCAAGTCATTCTGAATATTTAAAAATATGCCATTTTACTGTAGTTCCCCCCCCACTCCAATATTTTGCATTAGTGATGGTCATCTCTATTTTCTTTCTGCTTTATGTTTCTCTTGTTTGGATCTCAGGCTTCTATTTGTCTCATAGAAGGAGTTTGGTTGGGTGCATTTTTTTCTGTTTATGAACAATTTATGTAACAACAGGATAGTTGTTCTTTAAATATTTGATAATGTTCACTTGTAAAAATCATCTGGACCTGTTTTTCCACCTTTGGTATTTCGTAGATGGCTTGCTCAACTTAACTTTCTTAGATTTTTTTTTTTGTTTACTATTACCTGTTTTGTTCAACTGGATATTCTGTAAATATCAATCCATTTTGTTGCTTTCAGATTTGTTGTTATATAGTTGTATTCAAGAATTTGTGATTGTTTCCTTTATTTCTTTTCTATTTACTGTGAATTCTCACTTCTCATTTTTGAACAGTTAATATATATTTAAAGAAAAAATCATATTATCCAATTAAATGTTTTAATTATTCCTTAAAAATAGCTCTTAGTTTTATATCTCAGTGGTGCTCCTGTTTTCAATTCTGATTTTCAGGATTTCTCTTTTACTGATGTTTAGGGGGTTACTAATGTGTTGCTTTTTTAGTCTTTTAGTAGCATGCATAATTCATTGATTTTTTCTCTTTCTCTCTTCTATTGATGTGTTCAGAGATATAAATTTTTCCCCAAAGGACATGTACCTTCTCAGTCTTGTAGTTTATCACTTCTTTACAAAAAGGGAGGAAATATATTTTAACCCGTCATTTGAAAGCAAAAAAATTTTTTAACCTAAATTGTCATCTTTTAGTATTTTCTTCATCTGCACTATGGTACTCATTTTATATATTGTTCTCTTGGCTCACTTTTCCTCATACTGCATCAGTTCATACATTTTTCTCTGAATTCTTCATATTCATTGTTCCATATGGTATAATAATATTCTACTACACTCATATGCCACATCTTGTTTAGCCATTTTTCAATCATCAGGGATATAATTTATTTCTAGACTTTTGCTACTAAAATAGTACTGTTATTAATATTTTGACATATATGGGACCTTTCATTCTGACAGCAACAGAATATAGTATAAACTCCATAGGGAGATCACTGGGACAAAAGAGTATGAAGAGTCTAGTGACTTTTTTGCATAACTCCAAATTATTTTCATGAATGGTTAGGTCATTTCATATGCCCACCACCAATATCTTAGTTTTCCTGGCTTCCCACAACACCAACTTTGTCTGTTTCCATCTTTTACAATCTTTGTCAAATTTATGAATCATATATATTATTTTAAGGTATATTTTTCATAATAATAACTAATGTTTATATAGCAATTTAAGATTTGCAAAGTGCTTTACAAATATCATCTCTTCCTCACAATAGCCCTGGGAGGTATGTACTACCATTCCAATTTTCCAATAAGGAAACTGAGGCAGAAAGGAATTAAGTGACTTCTAGGGGCACACAGTAAGTGTCTGAGTCTGAACTCAGGTCTTCCTAAGTAATTTACTCTCAGAGTCCTGGATTCTCCTTTATTTCTATCTCCCACACTAGAAGTCAGCATGACCGATAGGGAGGGAGGAGGAAGGAAAAGAAACAAGCTCCCTCTTTTCCCCCTGAAGAGGTTTCCTCCACCAGCAGCTTCCAGATTGTAACCTAAAATTCACAAAGTTTAGCTCTTGAAAACCTCCAGGGTTGTAGATATGTTGTTCACTCAATCTCCAGTTCTCTTCTAACTCAGAAAAAGATATTCATACCTCTTAAAGAGATCAAGGTATAGATCCATCATTGCAATTAGTTTAATGTCTTGTGATTAATATTCTAGATTAGGCAGCACAGTGAGTAGAGTGTGGAAGTTGGAGTCAAGAAGGTATGAGTTAACCTCTCTGTGTCTCAATTTTCTCATCTGTAAAATAGGGATTATAACAGCACCTACCTCCCAAAGTCGTAAGGATCAAATGAGTTAACAATGAGTTAACATAATACTTTGCAAACCTTAAAGCACCATATAGATACTCACTATTATTATTATGGGCTGGGAGGGTTGTTCAAAGATCAACTTCTCTACTTAAGTAATTTTTCCATAATAGTAATTAGAGCTACTCAAAGTGGAATGTACTGTCTCGGGAGGTAGTGGACTTCCCCTCTAGAGGTCTTCAGGCAAAATCTGTAAGACCATTTTTCAGGGCTCTTATAAAAGTGATTCTTATTCATGAGTACATAGGGCTGGGTGGCTTTAGTAGCCCCCTCCAACTCTGAGATTCTGAGTTTTTCCTTCTCTTATGTACTTGTCACATGTATTTTCTTTTCTTTTTAGAGAACAGTGTCTATGGGGGAGAGCAGACATCAATGTACATGAGTAGAGAGCATGCACTCAAGGGAATTAACAGCTCTGGACTTCCACAATTGATGTCCTTTTTCTTTCTCAGAGGCAGTCTGAACAACAATTCACTTTAGGGTAGGGAAGTTTCACTTTCGGGTCTTTCTGCTTTCCTGCTGGACCTTTCTCTGCTTGTTGCTGTGTTTGAACCCCTCCTCTTCTGTGCTGTCAAGGCAGAGGTAAGCTCTTTCAGCTAAAACAAAACAAAATCAATGAATCAAAAAAATAGAAATCCAAGCTTGGAATCTGCAAAGTTTTCCAAGGTCTTTCCCCTTTCTGGGCTCTGAGTAATTTCTATCTGCAATAGTTATCAGTACCAGCTCTGAGGTTTGTTCCTACCCAACCAGAGGTCTCTTCTGACCTTTTGGCTCTTAATTCAACTCAGCTCACTTCCCAACTCAGCACTTCTCTGACCCCTAAACTTTTCTTTCTTCCTCTAGTTTACTCTTTTAGGTATCAGGTGCCAGTATATACTTTGAGGTCCATTTTCAGATCCAACCTGAGGTCTCTCTTGGTCCAAGCTCTTTATGATTCTTCTCAGACCCAGGCCAAGGTCTAGTCTCTACCTATCCTACAACTATAAAGTGAATTTCTTGTGTAAAATGACTTACCTCTATTTCATGGTGGGAACACCAAATCTACATTTCTGCTGACCAAGCCACAACTAGGCAATATACATTTATCTTATAATCAGCAAACAGTTCTACATATCAGGGTTTCCCAGTTATAAATCTCAAAGTCCTCATATAAATCATGTGAAAATTAAAACTTGGAAAATAGTACACTTTGGCCATTTTTATTCTGAGTAAAGTCCTTTTTTTTTTTTACCTGTCAGCTACTTTCTCAGTGTTTCCTTCATAACTGTTCTTGTTTCTTCCCTAAATCAGAAAAGGGTACCACCTCATACAACAGTGGAAAGTCACTCTGTCATTCTTGTTACCCATTTATTTGGAGAATATTTCTATACTGGAGAGCTTAGTGGGAATAATAATTGACTCTTCCACTATTTTCTTCCCTATTCAAATAACTAAAAGACACCAGTTATTAACTATGACCTTAGCCAGGAAAGTAAAGACCTAAGGACATTTTGAGATACTATCACTGAACTAAGCAATTAAATAATTATACTCCTCAAAAGTTAGCCCATGATGGAGCAGACCATGAACACAGAAGGAAAATGAAATCTGTGCTGTTCTGGGCTGTGGTCCAGATCCTTCCGTGGCGATGACTACAACACTGATAAAACAGCCTGATTTGGACAGTCAGTAGTGGCTACAATGGTATGAGTCATCGTACCTCCCTCTCCCTTTTGCATTTGTGTATCACAGTTACTTGTGCAGATAGTGGTTTCCATGTTTGCCAGTCCCCATTAGTGTTTACAGTGCTTTCTGGAGGGTTCTGTGAGTCTCAGGTTAATTTGCATGGTCTAGCCTCAGTTATGTAGGGAAATGTTAGAAGAGACATGACAGCAAGCAAATGGAGACGTGGTGCTAAGAAGAGTGGTAAGAAGGACTGCAAGAGCTGCCAAGGTATGGTGGCAACAAAGGAAGAAGCAGGGCAATTTAGTACTAAGCAGAAATACCGGAATGGCCATGAGCCAGAGTAGGAGAGCTCTGTGGTAGTGGAGTCACGACAGCAACATGAAAATGAATGAATAAGCATTGAAGGGGAACGAAGATCATCATGGTAGGGAAGAAGGTCCAGAGGAGGAGCCAACTAAGGTGAGAGATAGCATAGGGAAATCAAGAAAGTACTAGACTTAGGGTCATGGAAACTGTGTACAAATTCTAGATCTGCCACACATACGCCATGCATACCTAAAGCATATCATTTAACATCTCTGGATCTCAGTTTCTTTATCTTCAAAACAAAGGGATTTGGACAAAATAGCCTTGAAGGTCCCTGACAGCTCTAAATCTCTCCTCCTATAATAATGTTCTACATTAATGATCTCCTACATCTAGGATGTTTCCATCTGCCATTTAAGTAAGGGCAGATAAACTAGATTAATGAAAAGAGTGAGATAATGGCTACTCTTTGGGAGTGACAAGTAGTAATGTTCCCAATATTCCATTGGGTGGGATCGTGTGAGCAAGAGAGATTCGATAGAGGGGTCCCTAAAGTCACCCAGGACCTTCTGAGCCAAGACTAGCTCCTTTGCACGACAGTTACAGGGACATCTCAGCTAGAGAAAGTCTAGAAGCAAGACATAGGGTTGTTTGAGGCAACAGGTTCTATTAGCAGAGCAACTTAAGCAAAGGAAGCCAGAACAGGGGGTGGGGCACATGTCCAAAATTCACAAGTACAATGAAGCAGTGAGGCAACATCGGGATTCAAGGGGCAATACAGGCAAATGTGGCCTCAAGTCAAACAAGACTGGACATACAAAACAGGTTTGAGCTCATAGAAAGAGGGATGTTTCCAACTTGTCCCACTCAATGCAACGATCCTGCTGGTATCCTTTTGAGTCCTAGTGTTTGTGAGCTAATCCCATCTCTTTTGTTCTTCCAAATAAGCTTCATCTGTGGACAGCTCCTTCCTGTCAGTCCAATTCCTCCCATGGAAAACAGCTATATTTGCACAGCATAAGGAATAATCTAGCACTCAGTTGGTTGGGATACTTGACTTAATTCTACTTCTTATCTCCAAACTGATCCTCTTACATAGAAGTCATATAAAATACAGAGGAATGGTCTTACCTCCCCCATAATTCTATCTAAAGATTAATGTTAGGAATGCATGAGTTAATAAATATTCAAATTACTGAAGTCCACAGACTAGTGGAGACCAAGACCAGCTGCTAAATAGAGCATGAAAATATAAGAACAGACCTTGATAGGCAGTGCAGATTTCAGATTCAAGGACATAAAGGTAATTCTTTGGGCACTATCTTTGGGTACTCCCCTATCTTGTGCTCTATGGAAGTGTGCTTCACAATGAGGTTGTCAGGGCCACAAATAAGGAAAGGCTACTTTGCCAAGTATGTTGTAGTGAGGAACAAGAATAGGAACAGAGTTTTTCATTTCACTGATAGTGGGAACTCCCAAAGGAAGAAACTCCTTTTTCTTCCTCTGGTTGACATTTTCTTTACAACTTAGAATCTTAGAACATTGCTGAGAGCAGTGAAAGGTAGAGTGATTTGCCCAGGGCAACACAGTCAGTATATATCAGAGCACAGGAGGGTTAGGCTTGGAGTCGGGAGGACTTGAGTTCAAATGCTGCCTCAGACATTTACAAGCTGTGGGACCCTGGGCAAGACATTTAACTTCTCTGCTTCAGTTTCCTCTATCATGAAATGGACATAATAGCACCTACCTCACAGGATTGTTATGTGCATTAAATGAGATCTATTTATAAAGAGCCCTTAGCACAGTGCCTGGCATATATTAGGTACTTAATAAAAGCTTATTCCCTTCCTTCCCCTACCCCTCAAGTCTGAATTGCTGTGACTGGAACCATAGTTCTGGTTATAACACAAGTAGCAGGAGTAAAGGAGAGTTTAACTAGATATGTCTTAAGATAGGAAGCTGTTTCTAATTTAAAATATACTATGTATTAGGAAGGAAAGCTGTGAATGGAAAACAAACTCCCCAACGTCTTACAGATTTGGAACTGGCCATCATACCGTCTCCCCAGGAAATCTGATATGACTGCATTTCAAGATACGCTGATCTCTCTGCCAAGAATCCAATCCTTACTTTTACTCAAATTTGGCTCCTTTTATTCTAAAATAGATTTCAGACCACTTTGAATTTCACATAAAATAATTATGGAGAAAAACGAAAACTTTGCCAGTGTCCTCGGATCAATTCCAAAGGAACAAATAGAACTGGGTGACATTTGCACAACCACATGACATCCTGGGTAGCTGGTGCCAGACTCAGCATCTAGATGCTATGTGGTAGAAAAAAAGTTGGACTCCCGCATGTTTCAAGAGGAAGAGAAAAACTGAACAACAGCTGCCCAAATTGGGAAGGCAAAAAGGCCCTCAGGAAGGTACAAGAACCATGCCCTGCTGAGCATGGAGAAGAAAACCCTGCCCTTGTCTCACTCTTGGATTCTCTACTTAACTGAGTTTTAGACTGATCCAAGAGAAGAATCCTTTCCCCAAAGAAAATCTTGAGTGAGATGGGGAGTGAGTGGATAAAGAAACCACAATATTCTCCTACCTCATACCAATTTATTCTTTTTTTTCCCCAACAAGAGGAAGAGGCTTATTTTTTCTATTCTCCTGTTCAGGAGGGACTATGAAAGGTCATTTTGGTGATCTCTCTTCTTCTAGGATTTGGAGCCATTCCCAAAAGATATACTATTATTTCTTTAAAGATTTTTTTATTGTTATGCTTTTTATATCATCTACATTTTCCAGTACATCCTTTTTGCCATCCCAGAGAGCCATCTCCTATAACAAAGAAAAGGGGTGAGAGGAACAGTTTATTGAAACTAACCAACCTAACAAAAAAGTCTGACACCATATGCTTGTAACACCCCAATAGTCTCCCACCTTAGGAGAGAAGCAGGGAGAGAAAGGTTTGTCTATCACTGCTAAAAATCTTATGTAAAGGGGATCTCACAGCTTTCCTTGGTAGCTTATTCTAATGCTTATATTAACTGAAGAATTTTCCAAATGGAAGAATTTATCTCCTAAAGAACTCTGGCCACCCAAGTAACTTCCAGCTCCCATGACTCATATGTTCATTTGGACCTCAGTCACCCACTATGATGATCATTCTTTAGAGCTCATCATCATTCCAAAGTACACCACATCCCTGATCATAAACCTTGCTTAGCATTGTGCCTGGGACATAGTAGTTCCTGAATTAATTCTTGTTGATTGACTGACTCTGAAATTGCTATCTATGATCACAATCTGTCATTTCTTTATGTCTCTTTCTGTTTTGCTCCTCCTAAACCTTTTCTTCATCCTTATTACAGTTTTTAGTCCCTTCATCCCTTTACTCTGACCTTCCATATCTCTCAACAACTTAACCCACTGATAATTCTTTTCTCTATATCATCTTCAATTTCTCCCTATCTACCAACTCCTTCCTGTTGGCTACAAACACACTCAGGTTTACATCATTAAAAACAAAAACAAAAAACTCTCTTTGATCCTGCCATCCCCCATGACACTGTCATGTATTTCTCATCCTCATCTGTAGCTTTTGACGGGCATTCCCTTTTCCTGAATATGCTCTTTTTCCTTTTGGCCCTCTCCTGGGCCCTTTCCTTTTCCCTTTTCCTTATGGTCTCATATTCTTTTTCATATCTTATAGTGAACTCAAACATACTGTCCCAAAGGGAACTCTTCATCTTCACTTCTAATCACTAAACTTGCCCCTCTTCTAAAACTCTATATTTATGTTTTGAGGGCATCACCATCCTTCCTGTTGCTCGAGAGGGTGAACTCAGATTCGTCCATAGCCCTTCACCCTCCCCTCTTTCCCCTTTCACATCCAATTCAGTTGTCAAGTCTTGTCAGAATCTGCCTTTATAACATCTATTGTACCTACCAACCTGGATATTTTCATGCCCTGACAACCTACTTCATACTCCTTCACCTCTTTCCTGGCCTGCTTTAATACTCTCCCAATTAGTCTCCTTGCTTCCAGTCTCTCTCTTTTCCATTCCTTTCTTCATAGAGCAATCAAAAATCTCATGGCACACATTTTATCATGTAATTTTCCTGGTTGAAAAAGCTTCAGTAGCTTCCCATTGCCTCTAGGAAAAATACAAAATCATCAACTGGCATTTAAGGCCTTCTACCAGCTGGGTCCTACCCATATGTCCAGACTTATTGTAGACTACTCACCTTCATAAATTCCATATTTCAGATAAAATGGACTACTAGCCATTCCACTAATAATCATCATAATAATAGGAGTAGAAGGAAAAAGAATAAGCATTTCTCAAGTACTTACTATGTGCCAGGCATTGTGCTAAGCACTCTACAAATATTATTCCATTGGATCCTCATAATAACCCAATTATTATCCCCATTTTGCAAATGAGGAAACTGAGGCAGAATGAGGTTACATGATTTGCCCAGTGTTGTATAGCTAGTAAGTGTCTGAGGCCACATTTGAATTCAGGTCTTCCTGACTCCAGGTCCGATAGTCTATCCACTGCACCACCAGAGCTGCCATCATCATCATCATCATCATCGTCGTCATCCATCCGCAGCAGCACCAAAGACAACAGCAATAACAGTAATAGCTAGTGCTTTAATTTGCAAAGCCTTATACATTATGCTAGCTCATTCAATTCTCACAAAAAGCTGATGAAATAAATGCTACTATCACTCACATTTTACAGATAGACGATGAAACTGAGGCTGAGAAGTTAATTAACACAACTTTGAAGTATCTGGGGCCACATTGAAATCCATGTCTTTCTGGCTCCAAGTCCAACACTCTATCCACTGCACCATCTAGTCGCCTCGGTAATTTGAGACTTCATCTGCCACCCATGAACATAGTTGTTTAAGCTGCTACTCTTGCCTAAAATACATTTCCTCCCCATTTCCACATCTTAGGACCCCTCTCTTCGTTTGGCCCCACCTCCATGCTGTCTTGCATGAAGCCCATTTGTTAACATTTTCTAACTCTCCTCCTTATTTTCTCTCCCATTATGCTTATTTGTGAATCCTCCTCCCCTCCCTGAATATGTCATCCTTCAGAACTCTAACTTCAGAACACTAACTCTTCTGTCTATGTCTTTATATGCCCAGTGTTTACCACACACTAAGTACTTCATGTTTGTTGCTGATGAATACAAATTCCTCATATTGTAGCTTATGTCCATTTCCTCGAGCCTGGTTCTCAGCAAAGATGGAGAACATTTGTCCACAGTTCTAGATAATGACTTTTTTATAAAAAACATACTTACTCATCAGGCTTCTCTTCTTTCCTCGTTAAAATAGTACTAAATATTTTAGCCGTTTCTGATAGATCTAACTTCTTAACTTAGGGGCTACTAAGCCTGAAAGTTTTCTAGTCCCTCCTTACTTGGGAGGGATTTACTTGGCCTAGTGCTGGACTGGAGGAACAGGAGACCCTTCCGGTTCAGTAGCCACCAAGTCAGGAAGTAAGACGTATTATGTAGCTATAGATAGAGATATATCCATTATATTAGTACATATATTATATCTACATGCAACATATAAATACCAATATAGCTATAAAGGGATATCAGTGTTATACTATATATAGTACAACAGTATGTAGTATATATATTACACTGCTGTATACATTAGTATATATGTATGCTACACAGTATGTAGTATATGCATTACACTGTTGTATACATAGTATATATGTATGCTACACATATATACTATGTATACAACAGTATGTAATATGTGTATTACTATATAATATATATAGTACCATTATAGTACAACTTATACATACATATGTTACAACATACATGGTTCATCATTTTTATATATAATATGTTATATAACATATACTGTACAATCTAATCAAGGTTATATATACACATATATGTGTATACACACATGTATGTATGCATATAGAATCATATTAATACAATATTCCTTTACTTATCAATTTCCCTGTAATGTTTTCTTTCTATATTACTGGTGCATAGCCAACTTGCCATTCCTGGTATGTGACATTCTATCTCCCCTCTTTTGCTTGTGTACTATTCGGCTATCCCTCATGCCTGAAATGTAATCCTTCCTCACCTGTGCCTCAAAGAATCCCCAGCTTTCCTCAAAGCTCAGTGAAAGAGTTCTGCCGCCTTCTCTACAAAGCCTGTACTGATCTCCCCAGGTGCTCCAGCCCTCCCCTCAGGAAATTACTTTGTAGTAAGTTTGTGCTTACTTTTCTGTGTCCTTGCTCCCCATCCAGAATGTAAGCTCCCAAAGGACTGTTTCAGTTTCATCTTTGTATGTCTGGCACATAGTAGAATAAATGCCTGATGAATGAATGGGTGGATTGCAGGCTTCTTATCATCTAGTGATTTTTAAATCCTCTTTTTGTTGTTCTGTAATTCTAAAGTTGGAATTTCCTCTCCCCACCCCCCACCCAGTGCACTATTTTGCTTTGCTCTGATCTTCATTTCTATACATCAAAGTGTCTAAGTAATTTTTTTTATTTGAATTCTACTTGGCTAAATTCTGTCCCTAGCACGGTATCAGAGGTTAACGCAAGGTATGCACCATGCCACTATCCAGGGAAGAAATTAAAGTCTTAAACAGAACCAATTCCAAGGGTATTCCAGTTATGGTCTGTTCTGCCTGGACCCTCACTAGATTGACACTAGCTCAATAATTATTTCTATGTATGAATGAGTTGCCCCTCATCTATACACTATACAATAGTTGTGTGAAACGGCATCTATTTTCCCAGCTTATTGACCTGCATAGGGCAGAATCAAAAGCCAAGCTCTCTATTGTTTTTCCAATGAGATTTGTCACTTCATCACAGATCAGATAGGTTTGCCAGAGTTTGTTCTTGACAAAATTGTGTGACTTTTTTTTATGCTTAGTGGCCGATAATCTTCAAAGCATTCACAAAATAAGCTCTTCTAGAAATCCAAATTGGAAAGATGCAATCTTAACCCTAATTCATAATGGTTATATCCATTGGTTCCAACTGACTCCTCAAGTCTAGAATAAAACAATATGCAGGATTTTAGACCTTGTACCAAAGATTTAATTAGTATAAGGTGAATGTGACATTGCTGTGGGGTACTGAATCTTTAAAGGGATGAAAATAATAATAATAGCTAGCATTTATATAGTACTAGTTATAATTATAATGTAATATATTACTATAATATATAAAATGTATAGTTTGTGGTTAAATATTATAAAAGTAAGCACAAATATTATACAAATAAATTATTTTATTATAAAAATAAACACAAATTATATAATATATAATAACACAATATCTAAAAGTTATAATCCATTATATTATAATATATAATAATTCTATTATTATAGGTACTATTTGTTAATATAAATATATATTATATATAAATTATATATAATTAATTATATAGTCTACATAATACAAATATAACACATTTATATGCCCTAGTTTTAATAAAATTCACATATAATAAATAGGTATTTATAATTATTTAATACATAACAACATAGTTGGTGCTTAAATATTTTAAAAATAAGTAAATTATAAAAGTAAGCACTACCTCTGGAGAAAACTGAATGAGGATAAAAAGGAATATACCTTTTTCTCAGTGGTACATGGCACATACTCAAAAATTGACCATGTACTAGGGCATAAAAACCTCACAATCCAGTGCAGAAAGGCAGAAGTAGTCAAAGCATCCTTTTCAGATCATGATGCAATAAAAATTATTTGTCATGAAGAACCAGGGGAAAATAAGCTAAAAATTACTTGGAAACTAAATAATCTAATTCTAAAAAAATGAGTGGGCCAAAGAACAAATCAGAGAAACAATTAATAACTTCATTCAAGAAAATGACAATAATGAAACAACATACCAAAACTTATGAGATGCAGCAAAAGCAGTTCTTAGGGAAAGTTTTATATCTCTAAATGCTCACATGAATAAAATAGAGAAGAAGATCAATGAATTGGGCATGCAACTGAAAAATCTAGAAAAAGAACAAATTGAAAATCTCCAACTAAATACCAAATTAGAAATATGGAAACTCTAAAGAGAGATTAATAAAATTGAAATGAAGAAAACTAGTGAATTAAAAAGTAAAACAAAGAGCTGGTTTTATGAAAAAACCAATAAAATTGATAAAGCATTGGTCAATTTGATTTAAAAAAAAGAAAGAAGAAAATCAAATTACTGGTATCAAAAATGAAAAGGGTGAATTCACCTCCAATGAAGAGGAAACTAAAAAAAAATTAGGAATTATTTTGCCCAATTGTGTGACCATAAATTTGACAATCTTAGGGATGTGGATGAATATCTACAAAAATATAAACAAGTTAACAGAAGAGGAAGTAAATTTTCTAAATAACCTCATCTCAGAAAAAGAAATTGAGCAAACCATCAATGAACTTCCTAGGAAAAAATCTCCAGGGCCAGATGGCTTTGCATGTGAATTTTATTAAACATTTAAAGAACAATTAATTCCTATACTTTATAGACTATTTGGGAAAATAGGTGAAGAAGGAGTCCTACCAAATTCTTTTTATGCCACAAATATGGTACTAATACCTAAACCAGGAAGAGTCAAAACAGAGAAAAAATTATAGACCAATTTCCCTAATGAATATTGATGCAAAAATTTTAAATAAAATATTAGCAAAAAGATTGCAGCAACTTATCATGAGAATAATACATTATGACCAGGTAGGATTTATTCCAGGAATGCAAGGCTGGTTCAATATTAGAAAAACTATCAGCATAATTGATCATATCAATAACTAAACTAGCAGAAACCATATGATCATCTCAATAGATGCAGAAAAAGCCTTTGACAAAATACAACACTCATTCTTATTAAAAACACTAGAAAGCATAGGAGTGAATGGAGCCTTCCTTAAAATTATAAATAGCATCTATCTAAAACCATCAACAAGCATTATTTGTAACAGGGATAAGCTAGATGCATTCCCAATAAGATCAGGGGTGAAACAAGGATGTCCATTATCACCCCTACTATTCAATTTGGTACTAGAAACATTAGCTGTAGCAATAAGAGAAGAAAAAGAAACTGAAGGAATTAGAATAGGAAAAGAAGAAACTAAATTATCACTTTTTGCAGATGATATGATGATTCAGTTAGAGCATCCTAGAGAATCAAGTAAAAAACTACTTGAAATAGTAAACAACTTCAGAAAAGTTGTAGGATATAAAATAAACCCATATAAAGCCTCAGCATTCCTATACATTACTGACAAAGCCCAACAACAAGACATAGAAAGGGAAATTCCATTCAAAGTTACTGTAGACACTATAAAATATTTGAGAGTCTATCTGCCAAGACAAACCCAGGGCCTATATGAACATAATTATGAAATACTTATCATGCGAATAAAGTCAGATCTAAATAAATGGAAAAATATCAGTTGCTCATGATTTGGCCAGGCTAATATAATAAAAATGACAATTTTACCTAAATTAATTTATCTATTCAGTGCCATATCAATTGAACTACCAAAAAAATTATTTTACAGAGCTGGATAAAATAATAACAAAATTCATCTGGAAGAACAAGAGGTCTAGAATATCTATGGTATTAATAAAAAGAAATGCTAGGGAAGGTGGCCTAGCCATACCAGATATTACACTGTACTACAAAGCAGAAGTCATCAAAACTACCTGGTACTGGCTAAGAAATAGAGTCGTGGATCAGTGGAATATGATAGGTACACAAGACTCAGTGGTCAACGACTATAGCAATCTACTCTTTGATAAACCCTAAGAATCTACCTCCTGGGCTAAGAATTCACTATTTCACAAAAACTGCTGGGAAAATTGGAAAATGGTAGGGCAGAAACTGGGCATAGACCAATATCTTATACCATATACCAAAATAAAGTCAAAATGGGTTCATGATTTAGGAATAAAGGCCAATACTATAAGCACTTTGGAAGAGCAAGGAATAGTTTACCTATCAGATTTATGGAAAAGAAAAGAATTTGTGACACAACAAGAGATAGAGAGTATTACAAAATGTAAAATAGATAATTTTGATTATGTTAAATTGAAATGTTTTTGTATAAGAAAAGCCAATGCAACAAAGATTAGAAGGGAAGCAGAAAATTGGGAGAAAATCTTTACAACTAGTTTCTCTGATAAAGGCCTCATATCTAAAATATACAGGGAACTGAGCCAAATTTATAGGAATGCAAGTCATTCCCCAATTGAGAAATGGTCAAAGGATATGAACAGGCAGTTTTCAGAGGAAGAAATTAAAGATATCTATAGGCATATGAAAAACTGCTTGAAATCACTACTGATTAGAGAAATGAAAAATCAAACCAACTCTTAGGTACTACATCTCTCCTGTCAGATTGGCTAAAATGACAAAACAGGAAAATGATAAATGCTGGAGAGGATGTGGGAAAATTGGAACATTGTTACATTGCTGGTGGAGTTGTAAACTGATCCAGCCATTCTGAAGAGCGGTTTGCAAGTATTCCCAAAAGGCTATAAAATTGTTCATACCCTTTGACCCAGCAATACCACTTCTAGGGTTGTATCCCAAAGAGATCACACAAGTGGGAAAAGGACCCACATGTACAAAAATTTTTATAGCAGCTCTTTTTGTAGTAGCAAAGAATTTAAAATCAAAGGGATGCCCATCAATTGGGGAATGGCTGAACAAGTTGTGGTATATGAAGGTAATGGAATACTGCTGTGCTATAAGAAATGGGGATGATACAGACTTCATAACAACCTGGAAAAACATACATGATATAATGCTGAGCGAGGGGAGCAGAACCAGGAGAACATTATACACAACCACAGATATATGGATTCTGTGATGACTATCCGTGATAGACTTCACTCTTCTCAGCAATAGAAGATGCAAGGACAACTCCAAAGGACTCATGATGGAGAGAGCTATCTACAGTTCTATCTAAAGAACTATGGAGTCTGAATGCAGATTGAGGCACACTTTATGCTCGCCTTTCTTTTCCCCTTTTTTTTCTCTTTTGTGTTTGTCTTTGGTTTTTTTTTTTTTTGTTGTTGTTGTTTTGTTTCTTCTTTCTCATGATTCATTCCATTGGTCATAATTCTTCTTTACAACTTGACTATTGTGTAAATAAGTTCAATGTGGAGTTATATACATAGAAGATATGTCAGATTCCATGCCATCTTAGGTAGGGGATGGGGAGGGAGGGAAGAAAATCTGGAACTCAAACTTATGTGGAACTGTTATAAAGTAAAAATAAAAAACCTTAATTATAAAAAAAAATAAAAGTAAGCATTGTAATAAACTAAATTACTAAAAGTAATAAACTGATTATATAGAATAGTATATAAAATAAATGCTAATTATAATGAGAATGGCAATTATTATTATACCTAGCATTTATATAGCACTTTAAGGTTTACAAAACACTTTACCTGTGTTCCCTCATTTGATTCTCATACTAACCCTGTAAGGTAAGCGTTATTATCACTCTCATTTTACATACCAGGAAACAGAGGCTGAGAAAGCTTAAGTGACTTGTGATCAGTGACGTAGCTCTTATGTATTTGAGACAGGGTTGAATTACAATATTCCTGACCCAGGTCGGAGACTGACTATATACATGGTAGTGCCTAGCTGTTTGCACCAATCTGAGGTAGCAAAAATGAGTTAAAACAGTAATCCACCAGTGGTCCTTTTCATCAGTCTTCATACCAGCCCTCTATAGCCACATCCAAAATAAAGTCTTCCCTGGCATTGCCTTACCATACTTTTACTTCCCAATAGCCTCCCAAACTTTGCTCTTACCACAAAGATTGACTACCAGTGTCCTGGCTTTAAGAGGTTGATTTGGGGGCCTATGTCATATGGCTTACTCAAGACATATCTTGTTCTAAAACCAGTTAACACTCTGCCTGGCACATTTTTGAAATAGGCACTAAGCAAAGAATATTTGAAATAGTTTTGTTTGGTGATGACAGCAATTATCTGATGCTTAAAAACAAGAGAGATATACTTTATTCCTTCCTCCAGTTCTTAAAGCCTTGTTAATGGCTGAAATAAAACTTGATTTATTAATTTAGTCAAAGTATTATGTCCTGTTTAAAAAAAAGAAAATGGCTGTAAGCAGTGCAAGGGAAACCTTTTGAATCAGTTGTCGCCTTGATGTTGGCTTTCTGCAAGAGTAGCAGATGCCTTTTGCAGACTTCCAAAGCAACCTGACAATAATAATAGCAGGGGTAGCCATATTTTGTGTTCAGATGGAGCCGTTAAATGACATGAGGTTTCCTACTCAGGTCTAAATTCTTGACCTCCTGCTTTGAGGCACAGAAGGAGAATTTGAGACTCTGTACCAAAGCTCATGGAAAATATCCAAGTTAGTCTCAGCCTGAGCTGGGGCTTGGAAAGAGAGAACAAAAGCACTCCCTCAGTGAACTCTGGCAGCTCTTCCTTAGTATGAAGTGTGTTCTCTCCCTCCAAGCAGTTTCTACATCCCACACTGAAATCATCAACATATCAAGACAGATGCTTTCCCTGCTACTAAAATTCATTTCCTTCAGGCCAATCCCTATGACTCCTTTTACAAATAACCATAAAAACCAGGTTCCTCCCTTGGAAAAGATCCACTTCATGGGCATGGCATTGCTATATCTACTATGAATATATGGCAGCTCTTGATGCTAATGTTCCAGGAGATTAAAACAAAACAAAACAAAACACTCTTAATTGATTAAACACTTCACAACAAAAGCAATTTCTGTTAAGAAAAAATAAAAACAATTAAAAACCAAACACCCAACTAACCTAGCTCATCACCACCTCAATACGGTTCTGGGAGACAGGAATCACGGGAGAATTATTCTCTTTTTATGAAGGGATAAGAGTAAACTGACTTGCCCCAAATTACAGTTAGTTCACAAAATATTTATTCATTTCTGTGATACGTTCTGTGACATATCCTACAATCTCAACGAACTTAGACTAACACACAGAGCTAGAACTAAAGCAGTATAAATGGGGCTTTGCACCATTTAGAGGGGTATAATTCCTTTCCCCAGGGGTGATCACAGACAGTTTCACTCCTACTTATCAGATAAAAAAAATGGAACACCAAATGCATCGTCCTTTTATTTCCTAAACCACTTGGCTAGTGTGAGCATGGCTTCCTCCTGTTTAATCTTCAATTCAATTTTCTGTTCTGAACTCTTTCATGGCTCTTTTCTCTCCTCTGATCTAGGGGCACATTCCCCCTGCCCCTTTTTTTCCCTCCATTTACACAGGAGAGTTTTTTGGAGATAGAGTCTCAGCAAATTTAAGGACAAGAACAGTTCACATCTACTTTATAAGTAACTTCCCTTAATGATTCTGTTCCAAAATTTATAGTCTTACTTAACTTAATAGTTATGTTAGGCCATTTACAAGTGAATTGACCTTTACAGCAGAGCCGGGTCAAGTATGAAGACCATTATCATTATAAAACACTCTTTTCCTTAATTTCTGGCAAGTTCTATGAAAGACACAGACTTCTGCTTCACAAATCAATGCTTCCAATTACCCAACTCCTCACATCCAAAGGAGTGGATGGGAAGATAATATCTTCAAAAGCTTTAGTATCTGTGGTCTTACCAAGATACCTTAACAAGAGGGGGGATTACCTTAGGAGCAATATTTGTTAGTGTCTCTGTCATGTTGGCTAGGCTATTTTTATTCCCCTAGAACTAATTGTCTCTAAGACTTGATTGGTTCAGGGGGCTACGGTTTAAGATAGTGATATAGCTCCTCAGTCACCTGGAACATAAAAAGGGCTAGCCCATGAGGGTTTTTCAAACTTGAGGGCTATCCCATTGCTACGTTCCTTATGGAGAAGAGGGAGGCTAAGCCAACGCTCTATCCTTGCTGAATGTCTTTGCTATTGTTAGATTTCATTTTATTATGTCTGATGGTTTCCAAGTCTCTCATTTCATTACAAATGCAAGTCTGAACTGCTGGACTGGCCTGAATTATAGCTAGCCCGTACTATCTTAGCAAAGGGGTCCAGGAATGGGGATTAAAGGAGTTTGGAACTGAGGGAGAGGGAGCTGAAGGGGCTGAAGACGGTGAGCACAAACTTAGGTAAGCATTTGCTAACACACCTGAAACACTTAGAGAAAAATATATTATAATACCATGAAGTACTGAGACGTGTGGTCCTGCTAATAAGTGCCATGAGAAGGCAGAAAAGGGAGAGATCATTGATCAGGTTTCCCCATGGAACTGAGGATAGAGCCCAGATGGCTCTATTTAGCTCGGTCCTCTGCCCCTTTAGTGCCATTTATAATATCCTTAATGAGTTAACGGGAGCAGCTAGGTGACATACTGGATAGAGCACTGGGCCTGGAATCAAGAAGATTCATCTTCATGAGTTCAAATCTGACTTCAGACACTTACTAGCTGTGTGCCCCTGGGAAAGGCATTTAACCCTGCTTGCCTTAGTTTCCTCATTTGTAAAATGAACTGGAGGAGGAAATGGCAAACCACTCCAATATCTTTGCCAATAAAACTTCAAATGGGGTCACAAAGAATTGGACTCAACTGAAAACAACTGAATAATGAAAACGGGTTAACATCTAGCCTCTGCATGAACATCTCAAGTACAGGGTGCTCACTACCTCCAAAGGCAATCCATTCTCTAGGACTGTCTGATCAAAAGCTCAGAGCTGGAAACGACTTGACAATACTTTAATGCAATATAAATTAGCAGCTATGAGCAGCTTAGGGCAATGAACAAGCCTAGTTACTACTCTGGCCCATGAGTGTGGTATAATGGAAGGAATATTGGACTAAAAGTCAAGGGGACCGAGTTCTTGTTCCCTCTCTACCAATTGATTGTGTAAGTAATTAAGTCACAACTTCTCCGGGCCTCAGTTTCTCCATCTATAAAATTTGGGAGTTGGAAAGAGTGTCTGGGGGTTCAGAAGCCTTGGCAGGGTGGTAGGCAAGGCAGGTCAGAAAGAAGCATTTATTAACTATGTGTCAGACACAGGGCTAAGCCCTTTCAAGTTTGATCCTCACAATAACCCTATGAGCTCTTATTATCCCCATTTTACAGCTGAGTAAACTATAAAACAGTTGAGGCAGATGGAAATTACTACCTGACTTACCCTGGGCCACACAGTTAGTAAGTATCTGAGGCTGGATTTGAACCCTGGGCTTCCTGACTCCAGGCCTCTGATTCTAGTACTCTAATCACTACATGACCTAGATGCTGGAGATGAACTTAGTGTAAGAGGGCCATAAATCTGTATAGACTGAGTTCCTCCATATACTCAATAAGCAAATACCTCTTCTATAGACTGAATACATGTCTCTCACATACATACATACATTACTATTTTCCAAAGGTATATAAATGTTATTGTGATAATTTAAATGCAAGTTCACTTTAAAGTGTTACCGAATTCATAGTAGTTTTTTGTCAAGATGGATTTTCGCATTTAACAGATACTTATATGTTAAGGGACAAGGACATTTTCTAATATTAAAAAGAGTCCCTGATGTCCAAAAAGACTGAAGACTCACTGGGCTGTGACCCTGAATGGCATTGCAACCCACAGTTTAAAAAGCACCTAAGGGGTGCTTTTTTTTAAGAAAAGGTTTAAGAAGCCCTGGGCTAGATGACCTCAATTCTATGATTTTCTGTTTTAAGATGTGACAGGAAAAAATATATATATATTCACCTGACTCACCCAGCATCTGAGTATTCTGAGGGGCCTGTGTGAAAGAGGAGCCATTCAATCTTAGACTATACTAAGCACAAGCAATCAGACTCCTACCTAGCCATTAGCCATAACTCATTCAAATGGACAATACCTTTCATTTAGTGAATAACTTCAAGTCAGGGATTTCTGCCTTCCCTATGGTGGACATATGTCATATCACATTATATGACTAACAACAGAGGGTGATTGTTTTTTTCTCGTGTATAGGATGCCCAGGGGAGACCACAGAGCTTTGAAATTTTCTGTGTAGCACTTATCACACCTCCTGGAAAATGGTTATTGTAATGGCACAATAAGCAGTGTAATTGTATATTATGTTGAATAATAAGAATAATCCTCACTATTCATATTTCTTGTTATCTACATGAATGTGGCATGGCACCATCATCTTGGCAAAGGATATGGGCAAATTTAGAAAAAAAAAAGATTCATTCCCTTTCCAGTTGGTGGATACATACACACACACGTACAGGTATTCAAAGAAGAGAGCTGACTGAAGCTGAAGAAAAACAGAGTGAGATAATTGAATCAATCAAAGGCCAAAAAAAAAGAAGTCTCTGTGCTTTGGAAATGGCGGGATGGAAGGATAGGGATAAAATACATTACTCCGTTGTTCATTAGGACGCAAAGCTGATCTCTATAATTAATGTGAGATGCCTGTAGTTTTTAAGTCGTATTGGACGCAGGAAGAAAAAAATACATTAAAGGAAAGAATAATTGAAACCAAGTGCTATGAGGAAGGAGGATGTCAGATTATCTCATTGAAGGGCTCTTTTAAAAAATTCTTCTTCTGGAAGCGACTATTGCTCCCAAGCAATTTATAGACCTAGGGAGAACCATAAAGTCCTGAAGAAGAGGATATGGATGAATCAAGACTATTAACAAATAAAAAGTCAGGCTTGTGTATCTTTCATTTATCCTTTATTCTTGAATGAGTCTAATGATGTTCCTGGTTACAGGATAAAAGAGACATCATTTGTTAATGAAACAATTTCTAAAGATCTTCCCCCCTCCTTTGTATAATCATATTGGGGATCAGATTTAGCATGTGAAGACAGCAGCCAGAAAAACATTACCCCAACTAGCCAATTGACATGTATCTAAAACAATCCCCACTGCTCAGTCTTTTCTGCTGCTTTCCTTTCTGTGAGAAATGAATTAAAAACTGTTGTACATGAACAATATACTCATTTGGCTGATAGGACCAGGAAAACTGATCGTAATTCCACTTACTTCCCACACCCATGTTCAGTGACTTAATATTTTCACAGATGTGATATCCCCACCACTGGATTAGAAAGCTCTCTCCCCCATTCCCCTGTACCACTGCATATTCCATTCCACCTTCAAAAGTGGGCTGAAAAGTGCCACTTCCAGGAAGCCTTCCCTTTTAAATTCTTCTATGCTCTGGTCATTCCTTTATCCTATATCTTTTCAACATATATGCTCAGTTCTTACCACATAATTATAGAACCTCAGCATAGGGAGAGATCTCAGAGGCAATACAATTCAAACCATAAATGATCAAGAATGACCTCTACGACATGTGATAAATGGTCATCCAGCTTAGACTGAAGATCTCCATGGTGTGGGTGTGGGGGATGAGGGTGATAGGTGGGGATGGGGTGGGGGAGAATGGAGAGAAGAGAATCATGTGAGGCACTTTTGGTCAGCTTAATTCTTAAGAACCATTTCCTTACATCAAGCCTAAATCTGCCTGTTGGCTATATCCATTTATTGTTCCTAACTCTGTTTTAGAGGGTCAACCAGAACAACTCTAATCTTTCTTCTAGGTAATAGCCTTTCAAATCCTTGAAGACAGCTAACATTTTCTCTGTAAGTCTATTCATCTCCTGGCGAAACATTCCCATTTCCTTCAACTGATCCTCATATAGCATGTTCTTGAGGCCTTTCACAGTTCTGGTTACTTTCCTCTGGACACCCTCCAGCTTATCAAAGTCTTTTATAAAATGCAGTGCCCACATCTAAACATGTACTCCAGGCATGGAGTCCATGCAGAGTACATTTGCTAAATCTTATTAAACACTATACTTTTGTTATGTAAGCTTAAGGAATGGATCCATGTTTTGGGTTTCCATCATAGTTCACTTGTATTGAACTTGAAATTCATATACTCCCCCTGGAACTTTTGAAATGAACTACTGCCTACCCATGCTATCCCCCTTTAACTTAGGAAGCTGATCTTTTTTTTTTTTTTGCCCCAAGAATAAGACTTTACATTTGTGCCTATTAAATTTCAGCTTGTTCGCTTCAACCCAATGTTCTATCCTATCAAGATGTTTTAGATCCTGTCTGCCTTTGACATTCAACATGTTAGCTGTGCTTTCCATCTTTGTGCCACCTGTAGATTTGATACGCTTGTTATGTCATCATTCAATCATTGACACCCATGATAGGCAGCACAGGACCAAGGAAGAACACCTGTAGCACTTCAATAGAGACCTTCCAAGCTTAAATGGAAACTGTTAATGGCTATTTTTAGTCTGGCCACCCAACTAGGTCCATTTGTACTATTGTCTAACCCATAGTTCTTAATTTCTTTTTCAACAAGAATAGCATGAGAGACTTCAAAGTTATTTGCTAAAATCTAGGTAAAGTACATCAAGTTTCTCTGCACTTTGTTCCATTATCTACACTGCTTCCAAAGTAATGTTTCTTAAATACAGATCTGAACATGTGATTCCTCTAATCACCTTTAGTGGCTCCCTATTGCCATTCTCTCTCTCTCTCTCTCTCTCTCCCTCTCTCCCTCTCTCTAAATGGGGCATTTGCCCTTCTCATATTCTACTTTCTCCATAATCCTTTTTTTTAGCTTGTATTAAATATGTTCTTTATCATCATAATTTCACCCATTACCCCTCCTCCAGAGAGAGACATCCCATATAACAAATAGTATTTTTAAGACGAAAGGAAAAGGAAGAAGAGGGGGAAATATCAGCATAACTGATCAATACATTGAAAAAGTCTGAAAATATGTGCATGTGCAACATATACAAAACTTGTGGACATCCATCTCTGCCAAGGGGTGGGGGTGTTTACTCATGTTATTTACTCTAGTCATCCTTGATCTTTATAATTTTGTTATATTCATTATTGATTTTTGGGAACGTGGTTGTTTTTTTCCATGTTGCAGTTACTGTGTATATTGTTTTCTTGGCTTTGCTTACTTCACTCTGCTTCAATTCACATAGATCTTTCCACACTTCTCTGCATTCCTCTCAGTCATCATTTCTTATAGCAAGGCAATATTTCATTACATTCATGTGTACAATTTGTTTAGCTATTTCCCCCATGGATGGGCACTGATTTTGTTCTCCATAATCTTTTTATAGAATATTGACAATGGCTCAGCAATCACATCTACCAGTTCTAGCAATAACCTAGAAGTACTTCATCTAGGCTTTGTGACTTGAACTCAAAGAGGGCAACCTGGTAACTTAGTTCATTCTCATTTTCATTCTCATTTTCTTTTTCTGTCTCCCTCTCTCTGACTCTTTCCCTCTCTGTCTCTTTCTCTCTTCCTCTATCTCCTTCTCTCAAATAAGCATTAGTTTACTTGATGGGGTGAGACAGGAAAGAGAAGAAAATCCATCTGCATCTAAATCATTGCAGAGATCAGTAACTTGGCTCTGTGGTATTGTCAAAGTATTTACAACCTATATAGAAGATATTCCCAGAAAAGACTTTCACAGTAAGTAAGAAAACATCCTTTTTTTAATGTAATCACAAGTCCATGACCAATGAGAAAGTGTTTGGCTAGAAACTTAGATACCTCAGTCTCAAACAGGAAAACATCTCTAATAATGGGACAAGCATATCTTGATCCTGCCTGGGGAAAAAAAAAAATCTCAACAGCTCTAGAGAAATAGCTAAGGGTGCAAATTTTTTCTGCTTAAAGATGTGATCTCTCTCCAGCTTAGTGAGTCTTTATAAGTATTACTTATGTAGCACTTGTAGAGCTTCTCTTTTCCAACATCTAATACCAAATGGGGTCAAAAGTAAACCATGGAGTTATTCATATGGTACTAGAAATGTTAGCTTTAGCAGTAAAAGGAGAAAAAGAAATTGAAGAAATTAGAATAGGCAAAGAAGAAACAAAGCTGTCACTCTTTGCAGATTATGTGATCATATACTTAGAGAATCCTAGACAATCAAGTAAAAAACTGCTTGAAATAATAATAACTTTAGCAAAGTTGCAGGATATAAAATAAAGCCACATAAATCCTCAGCATTTCTATATATTACTAACAAAGCCCAACTAAGAGATAGAAAGAGAAATTCCATTTAAATTTACTGCAGACATGATAAAGTATTTGGGATTCTACCTGCCAAAACAAACCCAGGAACTATATGAATACAATTACAAAACATTTTTCACACAAATAAGGTCAGATCTCAATAATTGGAAAAACATCAGTTGCTCATGGGTAGGCCAAGCTAATATAATAAAAATGACAATTCTACCTAAATTAATTTACTTATTCAGTGCCATACCAAACTACCAAAAAATTATTTTATAGAGCTAGAAAAAATAATAATAAAATTCATCTGGAAGAACGAAAAATCTAGGACATCAAGGGAATTAATGGAAAGAAATGCTACGGAAGGTGGCCTACCCATACCAGATTTTAAATCATTTTATGAAGGAGCAATCATCAAAACTACTTGGTAATGGCTAAGAAATAGAGTGGTGGATCAATGAAATAGGTTAGGGACACAAAACACAGTAGTCAATGACTATAGTAATCTACTGTTCGATAAACCCAAAGACTCCAGCTCCTGGGATAAGAACTCACTACTTGATAAAAACTGCTGAGAAAACCGGAAAATAATATGGCAGAAACTGGGCATAGAGCCATATTTTACACTGTATACCAAAATGAAGTCCAAATGGGTCCACAATTTAGGTATAAAGGCTGATACTGTAAGCACACTGGGCAAGCAAGGAATAGTTTATGATTTATGGAGATTTTTGGAGAACAGAAGAATTTATGAACAAGACAGAGAACATTATGAAATGCAAAATAGATAATTCTGATTACATTAAATTGAAAAGTTTTTGTACAAACAAAGCCTATGCAACCAAGATTAGGAGAGAAGCAGAAAACTGGGAAAGAATTTTTACAACCAGTGTCTCTGATAAAGGCCTCATTTCTAAAATATATAAATGGTCAAAAGATATGAACAGGCAGTTTTAAGAGGAAGCAATTAAAGATATCTATAGCCATATGAAAAAATGCTTTAAATTGCTATTCCTCAGAGAAATGCAAATCAAAACAACTCTGAGGTACCACATCATACCTATCAGATTGGCTAACATGACAAAACAGGAAAATTATAATTGCTGGAGAAGATGTGGGAAAATTGAAACAATAATTCATTGTTGGTAGAGCTGTGAACTGATCCAACCATTCTGGAGACCAATTTGGAACTATGCCCAAAGGGCTGTAAAAATGTGTATACCCTTTGACCCTGCAATACCACTTCTAGTACTGTATCTCAAACTGATCATACAAATGGGAAAAGGACCCACATATACAAAAATATTTATAGCAGCTCTTTTTGTGGTGGCCAAGAATTGGAAAGCAAAGGGATGCCCATCAATTGGGGAATGGCTGAACAAGCTGTGGTATATGAAGGTGATGGAATACTATTGTGCCATAAGAAATGGGGATGATGCAGACTTCATAACAACCTGGAAAAACCTACACGACATAATGCTGAGTGAGCGGAGCAGAGCCAGGAGAACGTTGTGCACAGCCACAGATATGTGGATTCCGTGAGGACCAACCCTGACATACTGCGCTTCTCTCAGCAACCTAAGGGGCAAGGACAACTCCAGGGGACTCACGATGGAGAATGCTATCTTCATTCAGAGAAAGAACTGCGAAGTTTGAATACAGACTGAGGCACACTACTACATGCTCGCCTTTTCTGCTTCTCTTTTGTTTTTGGTTTTGGGGTTTTTTTTTTTTGTTTTTTTTTTTTTGGTTCTGTTTCTTCTTTCTCATGATTCATTCCATTGGTCAAAATTCTTCTCCACGACTTGACTAGAGCATAAATTAATTCAATGCGAAGTTATACATGACAGTTATATGAGACTTCATGCCGTCTTGGGGAGGGAGGGGGGAGGGAGGGGAGAAAAACTGGAACTCAAAACTATGTAGAACCGTGTGTGGTAAACTAAAAATAAATAAAAAATAAATAAAAAAAAATATTATTAACTAACCATCTAAAAAAAAAAAAAAAAAGAATTGGAAATTGAGGGGATGCCCATGAAGTGGAGAATGGCTGAACAAGTCATGGTATATGAATATAATGGAATACTATTGTGCTATAAGAAATGATGAGTAGGCAGACTTCAGAAAAACCTGGAAAGACTTATATTAACTAATGCTGAGTGAGGAGAGCAGAACCGGGAGAACATTGTTCACAGTTATAGCCACATTGTGCGATGACTAACTTTGATAGACTTGGCTCTTCTCAGCAATGCAAGGTCCTAAGACAACTCCAGAAGGGTCATGATAGAAAATGCTATCCACATCCAGCAAAAGAATTATGGAGTATGCCTGCAGATCAAAGCATACTATTAGCTCTCTCTCTTTTTTGTTTTGTTTTGTTTCTTCTTTCTTGTGGTTCATTCTGTTGGTTATAATTCTTCTTTACAACATAACTAATGTGAAAATGTTTAACATGAATGTATATGTAGAGCCCATATCAGATTGCATGCTGTCTTGGGCAGGGGGACAGGAGGGAGGGGGAGAAAATTTAAAACTCAAAAGCTTGTGGAACTGAATGTTGTAAACTAAAAATAAATAAATAATTTTTTTAAAAAAGAAAATAAAGTAAACCATTGAGCAGTTATAGTAATCTGGAGTAACATCAACTGTGGTGCTTCGAGACCAAAACTTTTGCTAGTCAGATGACCCTCAAAATGCATATAAAAAATAATTGTCTTTTATACACTTGTGCCCATGAATATTACACAAATTTTATCTTCACCAAATTGAATAATTGGCTAAATGAAGCTAATCCTGTACTTAAAATTCATGACAGATATAACTTGAAAAGATTTCTCTGTTGTATTATTATTTAAATTCATAATTCCACTGAACATTTACATATACTTTCTTATAAGTAATAGATAGGGACCATACTTATGATTGTACTGGTATAGGGAACTTCCAGATGATGAAACTCCCTCTACCAATGCAAATCTGCAACCTACATTCTTAGAATTGCCTAGAACACTCAGGTGTGTGTGTGTGAGAGAGACACACACATATATACATTTACACACATACGTATACATACACACAAACATATTTTATATATATATATGTGTATATATATATGTGTGTATATATATGTGTGTATGTATATATATATATATATATATATATATATTCACATAGACATCTCAATTTAGCCAAAATAACACTGTAATATTTCTGTTCTTTTAAAATTTAAATCTAAAACACTTAAGCTAAGTTGAAAAAACATTAGGTCTACAACATTTTCACCAAGTCTTCTCGTAATGACCAGAATCATTGACAAAAATGATCATTGAATGCCTTAAGAAATGCTCATTCATTCACTATTTTGATCATTTTTTTGAGCGCCAGGTATGTATTCAGCCAACCCTATGATAGGCACCGCGGGAGATAAAAAAGATTAAAAAAAACCATCATTGATGCCTCACCCCATAGAGCTTATAGTTTAGCATCACTATTTAGCAGACTTTTCATTTTATTTGTTCACAGATTTTAGTATCAGTGATGATTTTGAATGTTTAATGTCTGTACATAGGTACTGACTCCTCTCTATGAATGCATCTCTACCACTAAAATTTTCTTTTGATGCTTCATTATGGTTCTGGAGGTGAACCTAGGGTCCTGGAGGCTGTTCCAGCTGAACATGATCTCCTGACAAGTCTTGTAAAGGTGGGAAGGTTTTGCTTATGATCTAGCTAATGAACTAAATTTTGCAGGATGCAGATCAGGCTACCACAACTTGGAGAGCCTCATTACACTTTCATTTCTGAGCCTCAGTAACACACAACTAAGGTGTAGAGGGGTTCTTAAATACAAATCCATATCCCACTATAGCTCTCAACATAAGTGGGAATTTTCAGAAAAAAAAATAATGGTGGTTACAGAAAAAATCTCTGTCAGCCAAAATCACCACTTTGAAGTATAAATCTATTAGTTTAGAAGAGTTATTCTTTTAAAGTTTTATTGATACTCTGTGCCCTTAGCACAGTGCTTAACACATAGTAGACACAATAAAACTATTCTTTTTTTATATCATTGTCACTTTCCAATGCCTTCTCCCTTCTTCCAAAAGAACCTCCCCTTGTAACAAAGAAATACAGTTAAGCAAAACCATCGCCACTTCTGATATTGTAGCCTTTATTCTGCACCTGTGACCACCATATTCTATATAGAGGAGAGAGGTGTGCTTCATCATTAATCCTATGAAGCTGTGGTTGTATTTCAGAAGTTCTTAGCCTGGTATCCATGATCTTGTTTTTATTTTATTTTAAAAATATAATTGAAAACTGTAATTCAATATAATTGGTTTACTTTGTAGTCCTAGGTATTTTATTTTATGCATTTAAAAACATTATTTTGAGAAGAGGTCCATAGGATTCACTAGACTGCCAAAGGGATACATGACAAAAATAAGAAAAGGTCTATTGCCTTAACCAAAGTTCTGAAGTTTTCCTTTCATTATTGTAGTTATTAAGTAAATTATTTCCCTAATTCTGCTTATTTCATTACACATTATTTCATATGGCTTCCTAAATATCCCTGAATTAGGAGTGTGCTGGTAAATGTTTAACAACTGACTCTGTGAAAAAATGTACACAGGGCACAGTTTTAAATTCAATCTGAATTATTAACATTTTCTTTATCACTTTCTTAAGTCCAGACAATCAACAAAACAAGAAACCCAACTCTGATTTGTAGTATTTGCAGATTTCTGAGGTATAAATGCTTACAATGAAAATTTAACAATCAGCTCTTGGAGGCTGGTTTGAGTCTGCTTCAGCAACCCCCTGTCCTGAAGTCTTCATAGTAATTGTTTAGCCATTCCCCAAATTACAAGCAAATATTTTGTTTCTAGTTCTTTCCTTTTACAAAAATGCTGTTGTAAATATTTTCTATATATTTTCCTCTGGTTTTTGGCCTCTTGGGGGCATATGCTCAAGAGTGGTATTATTGGGTCAAAGAGTATATACAGTTTAGTGACTTTCCTAGCATAATTCCAATCATTTTCTAGAATGGTTTGACCAAGTCATAACTCCGTCAACAATATATTAGTGTGTCTCTCATTGCAAAGGCCCTCTGACATTTCCTATTTTCATTTTTTTTATTCAGTTAGATGGGTGTGAGGTAGCCTAGGGTTGTTTTTTACTTGTCTCTCTGTTATTATTAGGATTTGAAATATCCTTCATGTTTTTAATAACTTTAATTTATTTTGAAAATTTCTTCATATCTTTTCAACCACTTCTTCTTACATATCTGTATCATTTCCTTATATATTAGCCGTTGGATAACAGACCTTTATCAGTGACATTTACTGTGAGGATTTCTTATTCTAGCTCCATCCATTTTGTTTGTACAAAATATTTTACATTTTATGTGATGTTATCAGTTTTATCTTCTATTATAACTTCTCTCCCTTGTTTGCTTAAGAATCCCCTTACCCCAATATAGTTCTGGTAAATATCTCCTTTTTTTTCTTCATAATACGACATAACTAGGCACTTGCCTCCTTTCATTTCTTTTTCCTCCTTCTTGGGATTTTTCTCACTGTGTCTTTAGGAATTCATTCTTCGGAGCTTCCCATTGCTCCTAGACTGACTTTCTCTGTAGAATTTTAGGTCATAGGATCTTACTTATTCTTTCTTTCAGCCATTTGAAATCTGCTCACCCAAAGTCCAAGGAGCATGTCAGACATTCTCACCAAAATTTCTAACCTTTCTACTTCAAGAAAATCTTCCTTCTCAATATTAGAATCAAGGCCTAAGCAGCTGTTTCCCTACTTGGTCCTTCCTCCCTTTTGAAGGAAATACTATAATAATATTAGCTAGCATTATATGGTACTTTTGAGGTTCTCAAAGTACTTTATATATTTTATCTCATTTGTTCCTTACAACCATTCCATGATGTAAGTACTATTATTATATTCCTTTTACAAATGAAGAAATAGAAGCTGGAGTGGCGGCTATGTTGTTTTTCCCCATTATAATGTAGGTTCCTTAAGTGTAGGAGTCAGCTTTCTTTTTTCCTTAGATTTGTTTCCCCAGAGCTTAGCACAGTTCCTACATAGTTAGCACTTCAAAAATGTTTCCTTCCTTCCTTCCTTCCTTCCTTCCTTCCTTCCTTCCTTCCTTCCTTCCTTCCTTCCTTCCTTCCTTCCTTCCTTTCTTCCTTCCTTCTCCTCTTTTCCATTTTGCATCTAAAACCTTTCATAACCTAGCTGCCTCCTACCTTTCCAGTTTCCTTACATCTTACTTCCTGCCAGGTGAGTACTCTTCAATCCAGTGACACTGGCCCCCTGGCTGTTTGATGAACAAGACACTCCATTCCTTGCCTCTGGGCATTTTCTCTGGCTGTCCTGAATGACTTGAACAATCTCCCTCCACTGCACAGCCTACTGACCTCCCTGGCTTCCTTTTAGTCTAACTAAAATCCCACATTCTACAGGAAACTTTTCCCAACCCCCAGTGCTTTCCCTGTTGTTTATTTCCTATTTATCCTTGCTTTCCATGTATTTGTTTGCTTGTTACACTCCCTGTTATATCCTAAGTTCCTTGAGGGTAGGGACTGTCTTTTGCTTCTTTTTGTATCCCCAGAACTTTGCACAGTGCCTGGCACATATTAGCTTTTAATAAATATTGGTCAATTCTATAGACATCAGATATGAGAGGTCAGGGGGCAGCTAGGTGGTGCAGTCAGTAGAGCACCGGCCCTGGAGTCTGGAGGACCTGAGTTCAAATGCGGCCTCAGACACTTGACACATGTACTAGCTGTGTGACCTTGGGCAAGTCACTTAACCCCAACTGCCCTGCCAAAACAAACAAACAAACAAAAAAACAAAACAGATATGAGAGGTCTCTACTTGAGGAATTAGTACAGAAGAGACTTCTCTTTTGGTGATGTCATCATACCGCTCTCAATGGGACTAGCCTTACTAGTCCTGGAATGCCTCCTTAGTTGTACCACCAATAGTATTAGTAGGAGCTGCAGAAGGAGTAGGAGCAGGAGCAGGAGTAGTCTTTTCCTGGCACATTGTTTTACTGGGCATGGTCCCCATGGTAGTGGCTGAATATATAATCTTACTCCCTAGGTTTATCTTTTCAAATCCAACCCAGACAGTACATCCTGAGGCTATGATGCTTTGGATAGAACCTTTCCCAGATAAGAGCAGATTTAGCTTTTTAGTCATAATCACCACACCCAGATAGAATGCCCTCAAGCTAAGATTAGGCCTTTCTTCTTTTCAATCTCTGGTATCTGCTCAGAGATCAAAACTTTCTATCACAGATTAACTATCTAATTTAGGGTCAGGAGCTCTTTATACTTATTTGGCTCCCCACCCACACCCTTTCCAGTACTGGCTGCACCTTCATACATTTTCTTCACTTCCCTGGGAGGAGTCGTAATTCTCCTTGTTTCCACAGCCACTCATTTCCCTAGTCAGGCCCCACCATCTCCCAGTGAATGATGAGGTCAAAAGCCAGACTGTGAAGGTTTGACAATCATGTGTTAAACATCCATGCAAGAACTGATAAGTCTTAGGTGATTGCAACTTAAACCATTGATCATACAGTTAGTAAATAACAGAGTCAGATATGAGCCCAGGTCTTCTGGATTCCACATTCACTACTCTTATCAACAAAGGCTGCTTAGCACAACCGATAGCATTTCTTTCCTAGAAGGAGGCTGAATGATAGAGAATGTTACTGTTTTAGCAGTAGCAGCCTGCCTGTATACTCCTGGTATGTTGGCTTCTATTTCTTACCTTGTTTAACTTGACTCTCAACAGTGTTTTGTGACCTCAGTTTTGGAATTTTGACTGTAATTTAGGTGAGATTATATTCATTGCCTCTGACCCTGGCTCCATCTGACCCCTACGGGATGATGATCTCTGCTCTCTTCCTTCCATTCCTCGCTTCCCCCTCCCCCAGCTTTGTCTGGCTTTAGTTTCTGCTCTTACCCCCTGGATCCTTAACTGATCCTGGATAGTAGCTCTGTCTAGATACCTCTTATCAGCAATAGCCTCAGCCTGTGGCAATACCAAAAGTGAAAAACTAGCTTTATCCCCTTGGGTCAGAATATCTGGACTGATGTTTTATGAAATATGGTATGAAAATAACCCCTCCATCAAATTCCTTTCACCCGGCACCCTGCAGGCCTTTCTGTTGCAATGCAGTTAAAGGTTTTATGTCTAAGAATTGAGTCTTCGAAGAAGAAAGAAGAAGTGACTGAAGCCTTTCTACTCCTGGGGCTTCAATGTCTATCATGGAGCTAATGCAGTCACATGATACATGATGTGAGCCCTGAGAAAGATCAGTCCATGAAAAAAAAAATCTTGGGAAAAAGGACCAACCAGAGCAAGTCTTCACAGGCAAATGCAGAAATAGAAAGCAAAAAACAAATGGATGGAAAGCAGGCTATCAAGCAAACCTTGGCCACAAATCCCTGGGAACACCACGTCCTTCAAGTCAGATAGAAATTGACAAAGGGAAATCCAAATCTCTCTGGAAGAAAACAATTAGTCCAGGAGTGAGTTGCAATATATTTGACATTTCATTTCAAATGTCATTGGGTAAATTCTTCATGTCATTCTGATACAGTTTTCTAGAAAAAATAAGCTGGGAAAGAGCAGCCACTAAGATCATCTTAAACACCTTGC